>NC_083401.1:464942-649942 GCF_020745735.1 Hemiscyllium ocellatum | reverse complement strand
GCTGCTGGTGCTGCATTTTGGGGGTGAGTCTCCAAATAACCTTTTTACTGCAACATTTTGACAGTTTCTACCTTTGCCCTGTGCAGGACAATATTAGAGAGATTATCTGGGGAATGGGGGTTTAGCCTGTGCTCCAGTCAGTCCAGGACTTTTTTGGCAGCACTTTTAATTGCTGTAATCAAAAGATGTGATCAGGGTTGGGCACACGTCTGTGATGGAATGTTTCTATCGGGAGCTCCTCCGGATAATCCGATTTTCAGATAATTGTATTTGGATAATCACAGTTCCACTGTAGAAGAAAAGAGAGTTGGGATAAATGGGTATTTTCTGGTTGGAGATCGGTGGTGAGTCGGGTGCCACAGAAGTCGGTGTCTGGTGCGCAACTGTTCATGAGGTTATATATAAATGATTTGGAAGGGGAGGCTGAGTGTAATGTATCCAACTTTGCTGATGACACTGAATTGAGAGGAAAGGCAACTGTGCAGAGGATATGGAGGGTCTGCAGAGAGATTTAGATAGATTACGTGAGTGGGCAAGGGTTTGGCAGATGAAGTACAATGTTGGTAAATGTGATGTTATCCACTTTGAAAGTAAAAATAGTTGGTCAGAGTATTATTTAAATGGTGAAAGATTGCAGCATGCTGTTGTGCAAAGGGATTTAGGAGTTTTCGGACATGAATCACTGAAAGTTGATTTGCAGGTGGAACAGGTAATCAGGGAGACCAGCGTGATATTTGCTTTCATTGCTAGAGGAATTGAATTTAAGAGCTAGGGGGTTCTGCTGCATTGGCGGTGTGAGGTCGCACCTAGAGGATGGAGCGCGTTTCTGGTCTCTTTATTTGAGGAGGGATATCCTGGCTTTGGAGGCAGTGCAGAGGAGGTTCACCAGGTTGATTCCAGAGGTGAGGGAGTTACCCAGTGAGGAGAGGTTGAGCTGCCTGGGACTGTACTCACTAGAATTTAGAAAAATGAGAGGCAATCTCACAGAAATATATAAAATTATGAAAGGGATAGATAAGGTAGAGGCATGGAGGTTGTTTCCTCTGGTGGTAGATTTAGGACCGAGGTGAGGAGGAATTGCTTTACCCAGAGAGTAGTGAATCTATGGAATTTTCCAAGGAAGCAGTCGAGCAACTTCATTGACTGTGTTCAAGACATAGGTTGGATGGGTTTTTTCATGGTCGGGGAATTAAGGGTTATAGGGATGATGCAGGTAGAGGGAGCTGAAACGATGGATAGATCAGCCATGATCTCGATGAATGGCAGAGCAGGTTTGATGGGCTAAATGGCCTCCTCCTGCTTCTATTCTGTTATCATTGCTAAGATGAGATGTGGAAATAGAGAAATTAATTGTGTCTTTTCACTTTCAATAGTCTTCAAAGAAATATCAGCATGTTTGTGCGTGGAGTCTGAGCAGATAGGGGAAGCCCTAAAGGAGTTTTTTGCTTCGGTTTTCACCAAGGAAAGGGAACTTGTTGTAAATGAAAACTTTGAGGAGATGGGACACAGTCTTGACCAGATCAAGATTGATGGAGTTGATGTGCTGGAAATTTTGGAAAACATTAAGATTGATAAGTCCCCAGGACCAAACTAGATTTATCCTAGGCTGCTCTGAGAAGTGGGAAAGGAGGTTGCTAAGCTGCTGGCGAGGATATTTACCTCCTCACTCTCCACGTACCAGAGAATTCGAAGGAGGCGAATGTTGTTCCTCTTTTCAAGAAGGGTAATAAGGAAATCCCTGGCAATTACAGACCAGTCAGTCTTACGTCTGTGGTCAGCAAAGTTTTGGAAAGAATTCTGAGGGATAGCATTTATGACTATTTGGCAAAGCATTGCATCTGCTGCACCCGATGTGGCCTCCTCTACATTGGGGAGACAGGCTGCTTACTTGCGGAACGCTTCAGGGAACACCTCAGGGACACCCGGACCAACCAACCCAACCACCCCGTGGCTCAACACTTTAACTCTCCCTCCCACTCCACCAAGGACATGCAGGTCCTTGGACTCCTCCACCGGCAAAACATAACAACACGACGGTTGGAGGAAGAGCGCCTCATCTTCCACCTGGGAACCCTCCAACCACAAGGGATGAACTCGGATTTCTCCAGTTTCCTCATTTCCCCTCCCCCCACCTTGTCTCAGTCGGTTCCCTCAACTCAGCACCGCCCTCCTAACCTGCAATCCTCTTCCTGACCTCTCCGCCCTGTTAGGATATTATAGAAGCCCATGAGAGGACAGAGATGTAGTTACTTCTTAGGACATTGGGGGCGCTGTGAACCTATAGTTTAAAATGATGACCAAAGTAATTTTTAATTCTGGGCTTGTTGCCATGACAACTAACAAAGCTGATGTTCAAATGAAAGAACATCAGCAAGGTCAATTTTGCCTGCTAAACTAAGTGATTAGATTAAGGTAAACTATGTGATAAAAAGACTAGGAAAAATGTCTCGATCATAGTAATTCTTTGTGTCCATGATACAGAATGTTCCTAATAAATGTAAAGCCTTTGTAAAAATGTTTCCAGAATACATAGAACCTTTGTTTGCAAATTATACCATTTTGAAGAAGGCTTTTGTTTGTGAAAGATCACGTTGCATGAATTGAGATTAGAAAATAGTATAACTAATGGAGCTTATCGATAGATTTTTCAGAACTTGTACATTTTCTCCAGCGAACCACTCGATCTTTCGTGCTTCGCTTTAACAGCTAAGTTTCTGCAGCTACATAAACGTACCTGCTTTATATCAAATAATTGGGTAAGTGTGGTCACTCCTTAAAAGAACACGCGTGGACGAATTCCGTCCTAACAGCCCCACCCCACTCCGGCCTATCAGCCTCACCTTGACCTCCTTCCACCTATCACATCTCCATCGCCCCTCCCCCAAGTCCCTCTTCCCTACCTTTTATCTTAGCCTGCTGGACACACTTTCCTCATTCCTGATGAAGGGCTTATGCCCGAAACGTCGAATTTCCTGTTCCTTGGATGCTGCCTGACCTGCTGCGCTTTAACCAGCAACACATTTTCAACTGTGATTAAAGGCAGCCAGCATGGCTTTGTGAGGGGCAGGTCATGCCTCACAAACCTTATTGAGTTCTTTGAGGAGGTGTCAAGACAGGTCGACGACGGTCGAGCAGTGGATGTGGTGTATATGAATTTCAGATGAGCATTTGATAGGGTTCCCCACGGTCGGCTCATTCATAAAGTCAGGAAGTATGGGATACCGGGAGATTTGGCTATCTGGATTCAGAATTGGCTGGCTGACAGAAGGCAGAGAGTGGTTGTAGATGGAAAGTATTCTGCCTGGAGGACAGTGTTGAGTGGGGTCCCACAGGGCTCGGTTCTTGGGGCCTCTGCTCTTTGTAGTTTTTATAAATGACTTGGATGAGGAGGTTGAGGGGTGGGTTAGTAAATTTGCAGATGACACGAAGGTTGGAGGTGTTGTCGATAGTATCGAGGGCTACTGCAGGCTGTAGCGCGACATAGACAGGATGCAGAGCTGGGCTGAGAAATGGCAGATGGAGTTCAACCTGGATAAATGTGAAGTGATGCATTTTGGAAGGTCGAACTCAAATGGTGAATATAGGATTAAAGGCTTGATTCTTGGCAATGTGGAGGGACAGAGGGATCTGGGTGTGCAAGTACATAGATCCCTCAAAGTTGCCACCCAAGTGGATAGGGTTGTTAAAGTATATGGTGTTTTGGCTTTCATTAACAGAGGGATTGAGTTTAAGAGCCGCGAGGTTTTACTGCAGCTCTACAAGTCCCTGCTGAGACCACACTTGGAATATTGTGTCCAGTTCTGATCGCCCTACTATAGGCAAGATACAGAGGCTTTGGAGAGGGTGCAAAGAAGGTTTAGCAGGATGCTGCCTGGACTGGAGGGCTTGTCTTATGAAGAGAGGTTGAATAAGCTCGGACTTTTCTGTCTGGAGAGAAGGAGGAAGAGAGGAGCCTGCTCGAGGTATATACAAAATAATGAGAGGTATGGGTAGATTCAATAGCCAGAGACTTTTCCCCAGGGCAGGAATGACTGGTACGAGAAGTCATAGTTTGAAGATATTAGGATGAAGATGTAAAGGAGACATCAGAGAGTTCATGGTGTGGAAGCAGAGACATTGGAGGTGCTTAAACAACTGCTGGACATGCACATGGATAGCAGTGAGTTGAGGGGGGGTGTAGGTTAAGTTACAATATTTTACATTAGGATTAAATCTCGGCACAACATGGTGGGCCACAGGGCCTGTTCTGTGCTGTACTTTTCTATGTTCTATGTCATGATTTCACAAAAGACCATCAACTTTAAAGAAGAAAGTTGAACTTCCTATTATTAATGTAAGAATTGTACATAAAAGATTTCACTGTTTCATTAAACATTTGTACTGTACAAGAATTAATCAAGAGGAGATCTGGTACTATCAAAACTGTGTTCAGGAAACCCTTCTTTGCTTAAGTCTGAAAATCTAAACAGATTCTATTTGTATTTAGGCAAGAAGTCTGTCTATCCCTTCAAGATTCTTTCACACCTGAGCCCAAAGAAAGATGTGCCACAGCTCTTAGGAATTCACAATAGTAGAGTTGCCACCTTTAAGGGCATTTAAGTGGTCATTGGATAAACGTGGATGAAATTGGAATAGGTAGATAGGTTTCAGATTAGTTCCACAAGTCGGCGCAACATCGAGAGCCAAAGGGCCTGTACTGCGCTGTAATGTTCTATGAGTGGGGGTGTAATTACTTCCAAGGGTGATCCACTTGAGTGTAGGTTTACGATGGTGTATTCAAGGTGCACAGTCAGTGTGCAGGAGACTTCCGAATGAGATGAAGGCGAGTGAGTAGATCATACAACTATACAGTGAAGAAAAGGTCCTTCAGCCCAGTCAGTCTGCACCAACACCTGAGAAACACCTGACCTTTAACCTCCGATTAGGAAGGGAAACTACCATCCTTACCTGGTCTGGCCTACATGTGACTCCAGACCCACAGCAAAATGGTTGACTTTTAACTGCCCTCTGGGCAATTAGGGATGGACAATAAATGCTGGCCATCGATGTCCTCGTCCAATGAATGAATTTTTAAGATCCCATGATTCTGTGAAGGCAGTTGAAAAAGTTGTGAATAAGGCTTATAGGATCCGTGGGTTTATAAATTGAGGCACAGAGTATAAAGCGAGGAAGGGATGCTATACCTCTACAAATCATTAGTCAGACCATATCTGGAACATTGTGTTCAGTGCATGGCACCTAATTTAAGGAAGGAAGCCCTGGAGAAAGTGCGATGGAGGTTTATTAGAATGATACCTGGAATGAGGGATTTTAGATACAAGAAAAGATTAGAGAGATTGGGCAAATTCTGCTTGAAGGAGAGAAGATTGAGATGACCAGTGTCCTCTGGCTCTACCTATTGACTGCCTCTTTGGTCCCGAATAGACTTCTTTCCCTAGTTATCATTTTCCCATACTTACAGGATATATTGGGATTTTCCCGAATTTAATCAGCCAGCACTTTCTCATATTCTCACTTTGTTTTCCTTAAGTTCCATCCTGCACTTTCTAAAATTCCAATAATGCCCCGAACCCTATCTCTCTCTCATGCGTGTGTACACACACACACACACACACACACACACACACACACACACACACACACACACACACACACACACACACACACACACTTAGACATAGAAAAGTAGAGGATAGAACAGGTCCTTTGGCCCACTATGTTGTGCCAAGGTTTAATCCTAATGTAAAATATAATAACTTAACCTATGCACCCCTCAATTCACTGCTGTCCTTGTGCATGTCCAGCAGTCACTTAAATATCCCTAATGACTCTGCTTCCACCATCACTGCTGGCAACACATTCCATGCATTCACAACTCTCTGCGTAAAGAACCTACCTCCAATGTCTGCTTCATGCCTTCCTACTAATATCGTCAAACTATGACTCCTCCTGCCCGTCAATCCTGCCCTGGGGAAAAGTCTCTGGCTATTGACTCTATCTATTCCACTCATTATCTTATATACCTTGATCAGGTCTCCTCTCTTCCTCCTTCTCTCCAGGGCTTATTGAGATTCACAAGGCAGAGGTGTTAGCAATTCTGGAGAGTGTGAAAATAGATAAGTCCCCTGTGCTGGATGCAATTTATCCCAGGATTCTCTGGGAAGCCAGGGAGGAGTTTGCAGAGCCTTTGAATTTGATCTTAAAGTTGTTATTAGAACAAAGAAAATTTACAGCCCAGGAACAGGCCCTTCGGCCCTCCAAGTCTGAGCCGATCCAAATGTACTGTCTAAACCTGTCGGTCAATTCCTAAGCATCTGTATCCCTCTGCTCCCCACCTCCTCATGCATCTGTCCAAATGCATCTTAAATGAATCTACCGTGCCTGCCTCTACCACCTCTGCTGGCAACGCATTCCAGATGCCCACCACCCTCTGTGTGAGGTACTTACCCACATGTATCTTCATTAAACTTTCCACATCTCACCTTGAAAGTGTGATCTCACGTTATGGAATCCTTCACCCTGAGAAAAAGCTTGTCTCTATCCACCCTGTCTATACCCTTCATGATTTTGTAAACCTCAATCAGGTCCCCCCTCAATCTCCTTTTTTTCTAATGAAAACAATCCTAACCTACTTAACCTCTCTTCATAGCTAGCACCTTCCATACCAGGCAACATCCTCGTAAACCTTCTCTGCACCCTCTCCATTCCTTTTGGTAATGTGGTGACCAGAACTGTACACAGTATTCTAAATGCAGCTGCTCTAATGTCTTGTACAATTTTAACATGACCTGCCAGCTCTTATACTCAATACCCCGTCCAATGAAGACAAGCACACCATATGCCTTCTTGACCACTCTATCCACCTGTGCAGCAACCTTCAGGGTACAATGGACCTGCACTCCCAGATCTCTCTGCTCATCAACTTTTCCCAAGACTCTTCCGTTCATTGTATAATTCGCTCAAGAATTAGTCTTGCTTAAATGCATCACCTCACATTTGTCTGGATTGAAATCCATCTGCCACTTTTTCGCCAAACTCTTCCTGTATTACTGATGAAGGGCTTTGGCCCGAAACGTCAGTTTTCCTGCTCCTTGGATGCTGTCTGAACTGCTGTGCTTTTCCAGCGCCACTCTAATCCAGTCTCCAGTCTATCTATATCCTCCTGTATTCTCTGACAGTCCCTTATGCTTTCTGCTACACCAATCTTCGTGTCATCAGCAAACTTGCTGATCGTACCAACAGTGCCCTCTTTCAGATCATTAATGTATATCACAAACAACAGTGGCCCCAGCACTGACCCCTGGGGAACACCACTGGTCACTTTTCTCCATTTCGAGAAACTCCCTTGAACTACTACTCTCTGTCTCCTGTTGCTCAACCAGTTCTTTATCCACCTCACTAGAACACCCTGCACACCATGTGACTTCACTTTCTTCATTAGTCTACCAGTGGGAACCTTATCAAACACCTTAGTAAAGTCCATGTATATGACATCAACAGCCCTTCCTTCATCTATCAACTTGGTCACTTCCTCAAAGAACTCCAATTAAATTGGTAAGACATGATCTCCCCCATGTTGTCCATCACTGATAAGCCCATTCTTTTCTAAATATAAATAAATCCTATCCCTCAATACCCTCTCCAGCAACTTTCCCACCACCGATGTCAGGCTCGCTTGTCTATAGTTACCTGGAATATCCCTACTTCCCATCTTGTACAGGGGGAACAACATGAGCAACCTTCCAGTCCTCTGGCACCTCACCTGTATATAAGAATGCCACAAAGATATCTGTCTGGGCCTCAGCTATTTCCTCTCTCGCCTCCGTCAGCAATCTGGGATAGATCCCGTCTGGTCCTGGGAATTTGTCCAACTTAATAACCTCTAGCCTACTCAACACTTCTTTCAATGTGATCCAGACTAATCAAACTTCTATTTCTAATCTCAAGATTCATCATGTTCCTCTCCTCAGTGAATAGGAGAGTCCTCAGTGCAAAGTAATCATTCAGAATCTCACCCATTCTCTCAGGTTCGACACACAGCCTTCCTTCATTATCCTTTAGTGGACCAATCCTTGCCCTAGTTACCCTCTTGCTTCTTACATAAGAATAAAATGTTATTGTCCACAAGAATGGTTCCAGAAGACTGGAGGAAACCAAATGACCCCTTGTTGAGGAAGGGGAGTCGAGACAACCCTGGTAATTATGGACCAGTGAGCCTTACTTTGGTTGTGGGTAAAGTGTTGGAAAGAGTGTGATAAGAGATAGGATTTATAATCCTCTAGAGAGGAATGAGTTGATTAGGGATAGTCAACATGGTTTTGAAGGGTAGGTCGTGCCTCACAAATCTTATTGAGTTCTTTGAGATTCTGACCAAACGGGGATGAAGGTGAAGCAGTTGATGTGGTTACTGAAGCATTTCAGTAAGGTATTTGATATAGAAACCCATGGTAGGCTATTGCAAAAACTACAGATGCATGGGATTCAGGGTGATATAGCAGTTTGGATAGAAATTGGCTTTCTGTAAGAAGGCAGAGGGTGGTGGTTGATGGGAAATGTTCATCCTGGAGTTAGGATACTAGTGGTCTGCCACAAGGATCTGTTTTGGGACCACTGCTGTATGTCACTTTTATAAATGACCTGGATGAGGGTGAGGAAAGATGGGTTAGTCAGTTTGCGGATGACACTAAAGTCAGTGGAGTTGTGGATAGTGCTGAAGGATGTTGCAGGTTACAGAGGGATATAGATAAGCTGCAGAGCTGCGCTGAGAGGTGGCAAATGGAGTTTAATGTGGAAAAGAGTGAGGTGATTCAGTTTGGAAGGAATAAAGAGTACTGGGCTAATGGTAAAATTCTTGGTAGTATGGATGAGCAAAATTGCCACCTAGGTTGACAGGGTTGTGTTAGCTTTTATTGGTCGAGGGATTGAATCTTGGAGCCATGGGGTCATGCTGCATCTGTACAAAACTCTGGTGTGGTTGCACTTGGAGTATTGCGTACAGTTCTGGTCACTGTATTATAAAACAGATGTAAATGTGTTGCTGGTCAAAGCACAGCAGGCCAGGCAGCATCTCAGGAATAGGGAATTCGACGTTTCGAGCATAAGCATGAAGGGCTTATGCTCGAAACGTCGAATTCTCTATTCCTGAGATGCTGCCTAACCTGCTGTGCTTTGACCAGCAACACATTTTCAGCTGTGATCTCCAGCATCTGCAGACCTCATTTTTTACTATAAAACGGATGTAAAAGCTTTGGAAAGGGTTCAGAGGAGATTTACTCGATGTTGCCTGGTATGGAGGCAAGGTCTTATGAGGAAAGGCTGAGGGACTTGAGGCTGTTTTTGTTAGAGTGAAGAAGGTTGAGAGGTGACTTAACAGAGATGTATAAAATAATCGGGGGTTAGATAGGATGGACAGGGAGAGCCTTTTTCCTCGAATGGTGATGATTAGCATGAGGAGACATAATTTTAAATTGAGGAATGATAGATATAGGACAGATGTCTGTGGTAGTTTCTTTATTCAATAGAGTTATAAGGACTGAGAGTGGTGCTGGAAGAGCACGGCTGGTCAGGCAGCATCCAAGAAGCAGGAAAGTCAACATTTTGGGCAAAAGCCTTTCATCAGTCATTTCTGCAAAACTATGCTCTTGACTCTAATCTCCAGCATCTGCAGTTCTCACTTTCCCAGAGTTGTAAGAACGTGGAATGCACTGCCTGCAACAATAGTAGGCTCACCCACTTTAAGGGCATTTAAATGGTCATTGGATAGACACATGGATGAAAATGGAACAGTGCAGGATAGATGGGCTTCAGATTGGTTCCACAGGTCGGCGCAGCATCGAGGGCCGAAGGGCCTGTACTGAGCTGGAATGTTGTCTGTCTATGTTTATGTTCTATTTATCATTATTTTTATTATAGTCTAAAACTGTTGGAATACTCTAACAACTTAGTCTCTTAATTAATGATTTGTACTTCTCGTGATAATTATGAGTCATTTTCCCTTGAAGGTGTCTGTCGCAGTTTAAAATCGATTGTAGTGCACATCAGTATCGTCGATTATTTTGAGGATCCTGACAGCCCAGAAGCTCGAAGGTTATTTGAGGAAATGGTCAATAAACTTCAGGTAGGTTCCTTGTGCTTAATACTCTGAAATAACCAGAAGTCCCACCAGATTGTTTGACTGTTTATGATTTTATAATTTACGCCTGCCTCTTTGTCGGATATGTCAAACAGTCCCTCTTCAGTACCTGCATCTAGGCTGAACTGGAACAGCTCAATTGAATTGAATTGAATTTATTATCACGTGTACCCAGGCATAGTGAAAAGCTTTGTCTTGCAGCAATACAGGCAGATCACAGAGTTAAGTAGCATAGATAAGTAATTAAAAGGTAAACAGGACTTCACCCACAACTTCCACCCTGCCCTCAAATTCACTTGGTCCATCTCGGACACCTCCCTCCCCTTTCTTGGTCTCTCCATTTCCATCTCTGGTGACCGTCTCCAGACGGACATTTACTACAAACCCACAGACTACCTGGACGACACGTCTTTCCACCCAGTATCCTCCAAGAATTCCATTCAGGTCTCTCCTCTGCTTCAGCCACATCTGCTCAGATGAGGAGACATTCCACTCCAAGCATCCCAGAGGTCCACCGATGTCAAACAGCATGCTTTCCCCCCAGTCTCACCCAGACAGCCCTACACCACACCACCTCCATTCCTTGTTCCACTGCTCTAAACCACCCACCTCCCAAATTCAATAAAGACAGAGTCCCCATTGTCTTCACCTATCACCCCATCAGTCTCAGCATCCACTGCATCATGCTTAAATACTTTTGCCAATTCCAATTCGATCCCACCACAAAGAACATCTTCCCCTCCCCACCCCTCTTTGCCTTCGGCAAGCACCGTTCCCTTCGCCAGTCCTTGGTTTGTGTGCTACTTTCACCACCAACCCCCTTGAACCCCCAGGTTCAACCCCCAGGATGTTAGGAGATTACAGGGTGACCTGGACAGGTTAGGTGAGTGGTCAGATGCATGGCAGATGCAGTTTAATGTGGATAAATGTATGGTTATCCACTTTGGTGGCAAGAACAGGAAGGCAGATTACTACCTCAATAGAATTAATTTAGGTAAAGGGACAGTACAGAGAGATCTGGGTGTACTTGTACACCAGTCAATGAAGGTAAGCATGCAGGTACAGCAGGTAGTGAAGAAGGCTAATAGCATGCTGGCCTTCATAACAAGAGGGATTGAGTATAGAAGCAAAGAGATTCTGCACCTGTACAGGGCCCTGGTGAGAACACACCTGGAGTGCTACTGTGTGCAGTTCTGGTCTCCAAATTTGAGGAAAGACATTCTGGCTATTGAGGGAGTGCAGCGTAGGTTCACGAGGTCAATTCCTGGAATGGAGGGATTACCTTACACTGAAAGACTGGAGCGACTGGGCTTGTATACCCTTGAGTTTAGAACACTGACAGGGGATCTGATTGAGACATATAAGATTATGAAAGGATTGGACACTCTGGCAGCAGGAAACATGTTTCTGCTGATGGGTGAGTGCCGAACCAGAGGACACAGCTTAAAAATACGGGGTAGACCATTTAGGACAGAGATGAGGAGAAACCTCTTCACCCAGAGAGTGGTGGCTGTGTGGAATGCTCTGCCCCAGAGGGAAGTGGAGGCCCAGACTCTGGATTCATTTAAGAAAGAGTTGGATAGAGCTCTCAAGGATAGTGGAATCAAGGGTTATGGAGATAAGGCAGGGAGCGGATACTGATTAAGGATGACCAACCATGATCATATTGAATGGTGGTGCAGGCTTGAAGGGCTGAATGGCCTACTCCTGCACCTAATGTCTATTGTATCCACCCCCCTCACCTCCATCTAGGACTCCATACAGTTGTTCCAGGTGAGACAGAGGTTCATCTGCCTCTCTTCCAACCGAGTGAAGGTGTTCCTGATGTGGTCGTCTCCACATCGGGGAGACCAAATGTAAACTTAGGAAACGGTTCGCTCAGCCTCTCAGCTGGGCCCGCAGGGGCCAACCAGACCTCCCAGTCACTGCCCATTTTAATTCCCCTTCCCACTCCCTTTCCCACATGGCCATCCTTGGTGTCCTCCATTGCCAACCGAACCAAACCACAAATTGGAGGAACATATGGAGACTATTTAAGGAGCAGTTGTTGCAACTGATGCATGAATGTGTTCCTCTGAGATGGATAAAAAGGGGTAAGATTGAGGAACCTTGGATGATGAGAACAGAGGAGCTTCTAGTCAAAAGGAAGAAGGCAGCTTACGGAAGGTGGAGGATGCACGGATCTAGCACAGCTTTAAGGGATTACAGGCTTGCTCTAAAGTAGCTCAGAAATGGACTGAGGAGAGCCAGGAGGGGGCATGAGAAAGGCTCAGCAGGAAGGATGAGGGAGAACACAAAGGCATTTTACTCATACGTGAGGAATAAGAGAATGATCAAGGTGAAGATAGGACCGATCAGGGATAGCGTAGGGAACTTGTACATGGAGTCTGAGCAGATAGGGGAAGACTTAATTGAGTTTTTTGCTTCAGTTTTCACTAAGAAAAGGGACCTTGTTGTGAATGAGAACTTTGAGGAGCTGGGATACAGGCTTTACCAGATCAAGATTGATGAAGTTGATGTGCTGGAAATTTTGGAAAACATTAAGATTGATAATCCCCAGGGCTAGACCAGATTTATCTTAGGCTGCACCTGGAAACGAGAAAGGAGGTTGCTGAGCCGCTGGTGAGGATATTTGCCTCCTCACTCTCCACGTACCGGAGGATTGGAAGGAAGCGAATGTTGTTCCTCTTTTCGAGAAGGGTAATAGGGAAATCCCTGGCAATTACAGACCAGTCAGTCTTACGTTTGTGGTCAGCAAAGTGTTGGAAAGAATTCTGAGGGATAGCATTTATGACTGTTTGACAAAGCATAGTGTGATTAAAGGCAGCCAGCACGGCTTTGTGAGGGGCAGGTCATGCCTCACAAATCTTATTGAATTCTTTGAGGAGGGGACAAGACAGGTCAATGACGGTCGAGCAGTGGATGTGGTGTATATGGACTTCAGCAAGGCATTTGATAGGGTTCCCCACGGTAGGCTCATTCATAAAGTCAGGAAGTATGGGATACCGGGAGATTTGGCTATCTGGATTCAGAATTGGCTGGCTGACAGAAGGCAGAGAGTGGTTGTAGATGGAAAGTATTCTGCCTGGAGGTCAGTGTTGAGTGGGGTCCCACAGGGCTCTGTTCTTGGGGCCTCTGCTCTTTGTAGTTTTTATAAATGACTTGGATGAGGAGGTTGAGGGGTGGGTTAGTAAATTTGCAGATGACACAAAGGTTGGAGGTGTCGATAGTATCGAGGGCTACTGCAGGCTGTAGCGCGACATAGACAGGATGCAGAGCTGGGCTGAGAAATGGCAGATGGAGTTCAACCTGGATAAATGTGAAGTGATGCATTTTGGAAGGTCGACCACGAATGCTGAATCTGGGATTAAAGACAGAATTCTTGGCAGTGTGGAGGGACAGAGGGATCTGGGTGTGCAAGTACATAGATCCCTCAAAGTTGCCACCCAAGTGGATAGGGTTGTTAAGAAAGTATATGGTGTTTTGGCTTTCATTAACAGGAGGATTGAGTTTAAGAGCCGCGAGGTTTTGCTGCAGCTCTACAAGTCCCTAGTGAGACCACACTTGGAATATTGTGTCCAGTTCTGGTCGCCCGACTATAGGAAAGATACAGAGGCTTTGGAGAGGGTGCACAGAAGGTTTAGCAGGATGCTGCCTGGACTGGAGGGCTTGCCTAATGAAGAGAGGTTGGCTAAGCTCGGAGTTTTCTCTCTGGAGAGAAGGAGGAAGAGAGGAGACCTGATCGAAGTATATAAGGAAATCACACAACAACAGGTTTAATTGGAAGCGCACTAGCTTTCGGAGCGATGCTCCTTCATCAGGTGATGAAGGAGAGTCACTCCAAAAGCTAGTGTGCTTCTAATTAAACCTGTTGGACTATAACCTGGTGTTGTGTGATTTTTAACTTTGTACACCCCAGTCCTACACCGGCATCTCCAAATCAATGTAATGAGTGGGATAGATAGCCAGAGACTTTTCCCCAGGGCAGGATTGACTGGTACGAGAAGTCATAGTTTGAAGATATTAGTAGGAAGGTATAAAGGAGACATCGGAGGTAGGTTCTTTACGCAGAGAGTTGTTAATACATGGAATGTGTTACCAGCTGTGGTGGTGGAAGCTGACTCGTTAGGGACATTTAAGCGACTGCTGGACATTCACATGGATAGCAGTGAGTTGAGGGGTGTATAGGTTACGTTATTATATTTTACATTAGGATTAAATCTCAGCACAACATGGTGGGCTGAATGGCCTGTTCTGTGCTGTACTTTTCTATGTTCTATGTAACACATGGTGTATATTGTGTTCTAGCAGGTGGATAAAGAACTGGTTGAACAATGGGAGACAGAGAGTAATAGTTAAAGGGAGTATCTCGAAATGGAGAAAGATGACCAGTGGTATTCCCCAGGGGTCAGTGTTGGGGCTACTATTGTTGTGATATACATAAATGATCTGGAAGAGGGCACTGTTGGTATGAACAGCAAGTTTGCAGATGACTTAAAGATTGGTGGAGTTGCAGAAAGCACAGGGACCTGTCAGAGAATACAGGAGGATATAGACAGACTGGAGAGTTGGGTGGAGAAGTGGCAGATGGAGTTCAATCCAGACAAATTGAGGTGATGCATTTTGGGAAGTATAATTCTAGCGCGAATTATACAGTAAACGGAAGAGCCTTGGGAAAGATTGGTGAGCAGGAAGTTCAGGTCCATTGTACCCTGAAGGTTGCTGCACAGATGGATAGAGTGGTCAAGAAGGCATATGGTGTGGTTGCCTTCATTGGACGGGGTATTGAGTATAAGAGCTGGCAGGTCATGTTAAAATTGTACACGACGTTGGTTCGGCCGCATTTAGAATACTGTTACAGTTCTGGTCGCCATATTACCAATAGAATGTGGACGCTTTGGAGAGGGTGCAGAGAAGGTTTACAGGATGTTGCCTGGTATGGAAGGTGCTAGCTATGAAGAGAGGTTGAGTAGGTTAGGATTGTTTTCTTCGGAAAAAGGAGATTGAGGGGGGACCTGATTAAGGTCTACAAAATCATGAAGGGTATAGACAGGGTAAATAGAGATAAGCTTTTTCCCAGGGAGAAGGATTCAATAATGAGCAGTCACGCCTTCAACGTGAGAGGTGGAAAGTTTAAGGGGGATACACGCGGCAACTACTTCACACAGAGGGTAGTAGGTGTCTGGAATGCATTGCCAGCAGAGGGGGTAGAGGCAGGCCCGGTAGATTCATTTAAGATGCATCTGGACAGATGCATGAGTAGGTGGGGAGCAGAGGGATACAGATGCTTAGGATTTGGGTTATAGGTTTAGACAGTACATTTGGATTGGCTTAGGTTTGGAGGGCTGAAGAACCTGTTCCTGGGCAATAAATTTTCTTTGTCACCTCCGCCATCAATCCTGCTCTCTTTCCCAAGTGTAGGTCATGTTTTGCCCTGCCTAAGTAGGACCCTCTCTATACTGCTTGAAGATACTTTCCTGAACACATCTAGTTCCCGCTGACTATTTGGGGACCTATAGTACAACCCCAATAACGTCACCATGCCTATGTTATTTCTTGGCTCCATCCAGAAAGCCTCACTGAATGATCCTTCAGTTATTTTATCACGAGGTACTGCTGTGATACTTGCCTTAATCAACAGTGCAGCTCCCCTCCCCTCCTTCCACCACCTCTGTCTCACCTAAAGCACCGGTACTCTGGCATATTAAGCTGCTAGTCCTGTTCCTCCCTTAGCCACGTAATGGCTCTAATATTCCAGTCCAATCAACCAATCCACGCCCTGAGTTCATTGGCCTTACCTGTCAGCCATTTTCGAGTAAAAAATGAGGTCTGCAGATGCTGGAGATCACAGCTGCAAATGTGTTGCTGGTCAAAGCACAGCAGGTTAGGCAGCATCTCAGGAATAGAGAATTCGACGTTTCGAGCATAAGCCCTTCATCAGGAATAAGAGAGAGAGAGCCAAGCAGGCTGAGATAAAAGGTAGGGAGGAGGGACTAGGGGAGGGGCGATGGAGGTGGGATAGGTGGAAGGAGGTCAAGGTGAGGGTGATAGGCCGGAGTGGGGTGGGGGCGGAGAGGTCAGGAAGAGGATTGCAGGTTAGGAGGGCGGTGCTGAGTTGAGGGAACCGACTGAGACAAGGTGGGGGGAGGGGAAATGAGGAAGCTGGAGAAATCTGAATTCATAGTTCATGGATTGCCCTGCCCGTATCAGTGGTGAACTCTCCTTCTTTATGTTCATTTAAGCGGGCATTGGATAGGCATTTGGAAGTTATTGGGCTAGTATAGGTTAGGTAGGACTCGGTCGGCGCAACATCGAGGGCCGAAGGGCCTGTACTGCGCTGTATCCTTCTATGTTCTATGTTCTATACCTTGTGGTTGGAGGGTTCCCAGGCGGAAGATGAGGCGCTCCTCCTCCAGCCGTCGTGTAGTTGTGTTCTGCCGGTGGAGGAGTCCAAGGACCTGCATGTCCTCGGTGGAGTGGGAGGGGGAGTTAAAGTGTTGAGCCACAGGGTGATTGGGTTGGTTGGTTCGGGCGGCCCAGAGGTGTTCTCTGAAGCGTTCCGCAAGTAAGCGGCCTGTCTCACCAATATAGAGGAGGCCACATCGGGTGCAGCGGATGCAATAGATGATGTGTGTGGAGGTACAGGTGAACTTGTGGCGGATATGGAAGGATCCCTTGGGGCCTTGGAGGGAAGTGAGTGTGGAGGTGTGGGCGCAAGTTTTACATTTCCTGCGGTTGCAGGGGAAGGTGCCGGGGGTGGAGGTTGGGTTGGTGGGGGGTGTGGATCTGACAAGGGAGTCACAAAGGGAGTGGTCCTTGCGGAACGCTGATAGGGGAGTGGAGGGAAATATATCCTTGGTGGTGGGGTCCGTTTGGAGGTGGCGGAAATGGCGGCGGATAATACGTTGTATGCGCAGGTTGGTGGGGTGATAGGTGAGAACCAGTGGGGTTCTGTCTTGGTGGCGGTTGGAGGAGCGGGGCTCAAGGGCGGAGGAGCGGGAAGTGGAGGAAATGCGGTGGAGGGCATCGTCGATCACGTCTGGGGGGAATCTGCGGTCCTTGAAGAAGGAGGCCATCTGGGCTGTGCGGTGTTGGAATTGGTCCTCCTGGGAGCAGATGCGGCGGAGACGAAGGAATTGGGAATATGGGATGGCGTTTTTACAGGGGGCAGGGTGGGAGGAGGTGTAGTCCGTCGGTGGGAGTCAGTCGGTTTATAATAGATGTCTGTGTTGAGTCGGTCGCCCGAGATAGAAATGGAAAGGTCTAGGAAGGGGAGGGAGGAGTCTGAGACAGTCCAGGTGAATTTCAGGTCGGGATGGAAGGTGTTAGTAAAGTTGATGAACTGTTCAACCTCCTCGTGGGAGCACGAGGCAGCGCCGATACAGTCATCGATGTAGCGGAGGAAAAGGTGGGGGGTGGTGCCAGTGTAGTGAAGATGGACTGTTCCACATATCCTACGAAGAGGCAGGCATAGCTGGGGCCCATGCGGGTGCCCATGGCAACTCCTTTAGTTTAAGATGGACTGTTCCACATATCCTACGAAGAGGAAGATGGACTGTTCCACATATCCTACTACACTGGCACCACCCCCCACCTTTTCCTCCGCTACATCGATGACTGTATCGGCGCTGCCTCGTGCTCCCACGAGGAGGTTGAACAGTTCATCAACTTTACTAACACCTTCCATCCCGACCTGAAATTCACCTGGACTGTCTCAGACTCCTCCCTCCCCTTCCTAGACCTTTCCATTTCTATCTCGGGCGACCGACTCAACACAGACATCTATTATAAACCGACTGACTCCCACAGCTACCTGGACTACACCTCCTCCCACCCTGCCCCCTGTAAAAACGCCATCCCATATTCCCAATTCCTTCGTCTCCGCCGCATCTGCTCCCAGGAGGACCAATTCCAACACCGCACAGCCCAGATGGCCTCCTTCTTCAAGGACCGCAGATTCCCCCCAGACGTGATCGACGATGCCCTCCACCGCATCTCCTCCACTTCCCGCTCCTCCGCCCTTGAGCCCCGCTCCTCCAACCGCCACCAAGACAGAACCCCACTGGTTCTCACCTACCACCCCACCAACCTGCGCATACAACGTATTATCCGCCGCCATTTCCGCCACCTCCAAACGGACCCCACCACCAAGGATATATTTCCCTCCACTCCCCTATCAGCGTTCCGCAAGGACCACTCCCTTTGTGACTCCCTTGTCAGATCCACACCCCCCACCAACCCAACCTCCACCCCCGGCACCTTCCCCTGCAACCGCAGGAAATGTAAAACTTGCGCCCACACCTCCACACTCACTTCCCTCCAAGGCCCCAAGGGATCCTTCCATATCCGCCACAAGTTCACCTGTACCTCCACACACATCATCTATTGCATCCGCTGCACCCGATGTGGCCTCCTCTATATTGGTGAGACAGGCCGCTTACTTGCGGAACGCTTCAGAGAACACCTCTGGGCCGCCCGAACCAACCAACCCAATCACCCCGTGGCTCAACACTTTAACTCCCCCTCCCACTCCACCGAGGACATGCAGGTCCTTGGACTCCTCCACCGGCAGAACACAACTACACGACGGCTGGAGGAGGAGCGCCTCATCTTCCGCCTGGGAACCCTCCAACCACAAGGTATGAATTCAGATTTCTCCAGCTTCCTCATTTCCCCTCCCCCCACCTTGTCTCAGTCGGTTCCCTCAACTCAGCACCGCCCTCCTAACCTGCAATCCTCTTCCTGACCTCTCCGCCCCCACCCCACTCCGGCCTATCACCCTCACCTTGACCTCCTTCCACCTATCCCACCTCCATCGCCCCTCCCCCTAGTCCCTCCTCCCTACCTTTTATCTCAGCCTGCTTGGCTCTCTCTCTCTTATTCCTGATGAAGGGCTTATGCTCGAAACGTCGAATTCTCTATTCCTGAGATGCTGCCTAACCTGCTGTGCTTTGACCAGCAACACATTTGCAGCTGTCAGCCATTTTGCATTGAAATATACCTAATTTAATCCAACAATCATTCCTTGCTTCCTGTCATATTCCAGTCTGACCTGTCTATTCAACTTACCATTTCTAATGACTGTATCTCCTTGGAGCCTCGCACTTGCTGTCCATCACTATGACTCTATTAGTCTAAGGTGCTGCGCAAGAGGCTGCTAAATAAGATTAACTTTGCAAATATTGACTGGAAACACTATAGCTCGAGTACTTTAGATGGGTCGGTGTTTGTCCAATGTGTACAGGAGCGTTTCCTGACACAATATGTAGACAGGCCAACAAGAGGCGAGGCCATATTGGATTTGGTACAGGGTAATGAACCCGGATTCGATTTGGACATAGGTGAACACTTTGGTGATAGTGACCACAATTCAGTTACATTTACTTTAGCAATGGAAAGATAGAGTTATAGCTGGGGGAAAGGCAATTATGAGGCAATTAGGCAAGATTTAGGATGCATAGGGTGGAGAAGGAAACTGCAGGGGATGGGCACAATTGAAAGGTAGAGCTTGTTCAAGGAACAGCTACTGCGTGTCCTTGATAAGTATGTACCTGTCAGATAGGGAGGAAGTTGTCAAGCAAGAGAACTGTGGTTTACTAAAGAAGTTGAATCTCTTACCAAGAGGAAGAAAGAGCTTGTGCAAAGATGAGATGTGAAGGCTCAGTTAGGGTGCTTGAGAGTTACAAGTTAGCCAAGAAGGACCTAAAGAGAGAGCTAAGAAGAGCCAGGAGGGGACATGAGAAGTCTTCGGCAGGTGGGATCAAGGAAAACCCTGAAGCCTTCTTCAGAAAATCAGACCACAACACTGTGTTCCTCCTCCTAGCTTACAAGCAGAAGCTGAAATGGGAGGATCCTTCAAGGAAAGAAATATAATGCTTGTCCAAGGCAGCAGAAGACTGTCTCCGAGACTGCTTGGAATTGATGGCCTGGACTGGATTCAAGTACCCAGCAGTAAACCTAGACAAGTGCACCACCACTGTCATGGAGGTCATTGGCAAATGCGTGGTAAACTGTATGCCAAAGCAATCAATCTCTGTGTTCCCCAACTGGAAACCTTGAAGGAGCTGGGAAATCCAATCCCTACTGAAGACCAGGCGTGCAGCATTCAAGTCGGACAACCCTGACCTGGACAGAAAAACCAGACATGATCTCCGCAAAGCCATCAGAGATGCCAAGAAGCAGTACCGAGCCAAGTTAGAGGCCCAAACCAACATGGGCTGATATCATAAACGACCTGGATGAGGGCGTGGAAGGGTGGGTTAGTAAATTTGCAGACAACACTAAGGTCGGTGGAGTTGTGGATAGTGACGAAGGATGTTGTAGGTTACAGAGAGACATAGATAAGCTGCAGAGCTGGGCTGAGAGGTGGCAAATGGAGTTTAATGCAGAAAAGTGTGAGGTGATTCACTTTGGTCAGAGTAACCGGAATGCAAAGTACTGGGCTAATGGTAAGATTCTGGGTAGTGTAGATGAGCAGAGAGATCTCGGTGTCCAGGTACACAGATCCTTGAAAGTTGCCACCCAGGTTGACAGGGTTGTTAAGAAGGCACACAGTGTTTTAGCTTGTATTAATAGAGGGATCGAGTTCCTACAGCTGTACAAAGCTCTGGTGCGGCCGCACTTGGAGTATTGTGTACAGTTCTGGTCACCTCATTATAAGAAGGATGTGGAAGCTTTGGAAAGGGTGCAGAGGAGATTTACTGGGATGTTGCCTGGTATGGAGGGAAGGTCTTACGAGGAAAGGCTGAGGGACTAGAGGCTGTTTTCGTTAGAGAGAAGAAGGTTGAGAGGTGACTTAATAGAGACATATAAGATAATCAGAGGGTTAGATAGAGTGGACAGGGAGAGCCTTTTTCCAAGTATGGTGACGGCGAGCACGAGGGGGCATAGCTTTAAATTGAGGGGTGATAGATATAGGACAGATGTCAGAGGTAGTTTCTTTACTCAGAGAGTAGTAAAGGTATGGAATGCTTTGCCTGCAACGGTAGTAGATTCATAAACTTTAAGTACATTTAAGTCATCATTGGACAGGCGTGTGGACGTACATGGAATAGTGTAGGTTAGGTGGGCTTCAGATTGGTATGACAGGTCGGCGCAACATCGAGGGCCGAAGGGCCTGTACTGCGCTGTAATGTTCTATGTTCTATTACTTGGAATATTGTGTATAGTTCTCATCCCCATATTTTGGGAAGGATGTGGAAGCATTGGAAAAGGTGCAGAGGAGATTTACCAGGATGTTGCCTGGTCTGGAGGGAAGGTCTTATGAGGAAAGGCTGAGGGACTTGAACCTATTCTCATTGGCAAGAAGGCGGCTGAGAGGGGATTTGATAGAGCCATACAGGGTGATCAGAGGATTAGATAGGGTAGACAGAAAAAGTCTTAATCCTAGGATGGTGATGTCAGCGTGTACGAGGGGGCATAACTACAAATTGAGGGGTGACAGATTTAAGACAGATGTCAGAGGCAGGTTCTTTACGCAGAGAGTAGTAAGGGTGTCCCCTCCCCACTCACCCATTTTACTCTATGCTACTTTCTCCCCACCCCCATCCTCCTCTAGCTTATCTCTCCACACTTCAGGCTCACTCCTAATGAAGGGTTTTTGCCCGAAACCTCGATTTCGCTGCTCTTCGGATGCAAGAATCTCTACAAGAATCTCAGTGAGTCCCTCTCCCACTGCAATTCCTAGGTCATTTCCTCTGCCCTGAAGCTCTTCAACTATGCCATGCCTCATTTCCCCTTCCCCCACTTCACCCTAGTTCCAAACTTCCAGCTCAGCACTGTCCCCATGACTTGTCCGGACTTGTCCTACCTGCCTAGCTCCTTTTCCACTCCACCCTCTCCTCCCTGACCTATCACCATCATCCCCTCCCCCACTCATCTATGTACTCTATGCTACTTTCTCCCCACCCCCACCCTCCTCTCACTTATCTCTCCACACTTCAGGCTCTCTGCCTTTATTCCTGATGAAGGGCTTTTGCCCGAAATGTCGATTTTACTGCTCCTCAGATGCTGCCTGAACTGCTGTGCTTTTCCAGCACCACAGATCCAGAATCTGGTTTCCAGCATCTGCAGTCATTGTTTTTACCTGCTGATGTTGTCAAGTCAGCCACATTAGATAAGCACATGGATGATGATGGGATAGTATAGGGGGACGAGCTTAGAATAGTTCATACATTGGTTTAACATCGAGGGCTAAGGAGCCTGTTCTGCGCTGTATTGTTCTATGTTCTGTGCCCCTCATAATTTTGTAAACCTCTGTAAGGTCACCCCTCAGCCTCTGAAGCTCCAGGAAAAACAGCCCCAGCCTGTTCAGCCTCTCCCTATAGCTCAAATCCTCCAATCCTGGAACATCCTTGTGGTTAGCACTGCTGCCTCACCGCGCCAGAGACTCGGGTTCAATTCCCGCCTCAGGCAACTGCTGTGTGGAATTTGCACATTCTCCCTGTCTCTGTGTGGGTTTCCTCCGGGTGCTCTGGTTTCCTCCCACAGTCCAAAAATGTGCAGGTTAGGTGAGTTGGCCATGCTAAATTGCCCATAGTGTTAGGTGAAGAGGTAAATGTAGGGGAATGGGTCTGGGTGGGTTGCTCTTCGGAGGGTCGGTGTGGACATGTTGGGCCGAAGGGCCTGTTTCCACACTGTAAGTAACCTAATCTAATCTAATCTTTTCTGAACCCTTTCAAGTTTCACAACATCTTTCCGATAGGAAGGAAACTACAATTGCATGCAATATTCCAACAGTGGCCGAATCAATGTCCTGTACAGCTGCAACATGACCTCCCAACTCCAGTACTCATACTCTGACCAATAAAGGAAAGCATACTAAACGCCATCTTCACTATCCTATCTACCTGCGACTCCACTTTCAAGGAGCTATGAATCTGCACTCTAAGATCTCTTTGTTTAGCAACACTCCCTAGGACCTTACCATAAAGTGTATATGTCCTGCTAAGATTTGCTTTCCCAAAATGCAGCACCTCGCATTCATCTGAATTAAACTCCATCTGCCACTTCTCAGCCCTTGGCCCATCTGGTCCAGATCCTGTTGTAATCTGAGGTAACCCTCTTTGCTGTCCACTACATCTTCAATTTTGGTGTCATCTGCAAACTTACTAACTGTACCTCTTATGCTCGCCTCCAAATCATTTACGTAAATGACAAAAAGTAGAGGACCCAGCACCGATCCTTGTGGCACTCCACTGGTCACAGGCCTCCAGTCTGAAAAACAACCATAAGACCATAAGACATAGGAGTGGAAGTAAGGCCATTCGGCCCATCGAGTCCACTCCGCCATTCAATCATGGCTGATGGGCATTTCAACTCCACTTACCCGCATTCTCCCCGTAGCCCTTAATTCCTCGAGACAACATGAATCTATCAATCTCTGCCTTGAAGACATTTAGCGTCCCGGACTCCACTGCACTCTGCGGCAACGAATTCCACAGGCCCACCACTCTCTGGCTGGAGAAATGTCTCTGCATTTCTGTTCTGAATTGACCCCCTCTAATTCTAAGGCTGTGTCCACGGGTCCTAGTCTCCTCGCCTAACGGAAACAATTTCCTAGCGTCCACCCTTTCCAAGCCATGTATTATCTTGTAAGTTTCTATTAAGTCTCCTCTCAATCTTCTAAACTCCAACGAATACAATTCCAGGATCCTCAGCCGTTCCTCGTATGTTAGACCAACCATTCCAGGGATCATTCGTGTGAATCTCCGCTGGACACGTTCCAGTGCCAGTATGTCCTTCCTGAGGTGTGGGGACCAAACCTGGACACAGTACTCCAAATGGGGCCTAACCAGAGCTTTATAAAGTCTCAGTAGCACAACGGTGCTTTTATATTCCAACCCTCTTGAGATAAATGACAACATTGCATTCGCTTTCTTAATCACGGACTCAACCTGCATGTTTACCTTTAGAGAATCCTCGACTAGCACTCCCAGATCCCTTTGTACTTTGGCTTTACTAATTTTCTCACCATTTAGAAAGTAGTCTATGCTTTTATCTTTCTTCCAAAGTGCAAGACCTCGCATTTGCTCGCATTGAATTCCATCAGCCATTTCCTGGACCACTCTCCCAACCTGTCTAGATCCGTCTGTAGCCTGCCCACTTCCTCAGTACTACCTGCCTGTCCACCTAACTTCGTATCATCAGCAAACTTCGCCAGAATGCCCCCAGTCCCCTCATCCAAATCATTAATATATAATGTGAACAGCTGCAGCCCCAACACTGAACCCTGCGGGACACCGCTTGTCACCGGCTGCCATTCTGAAAAAGAACCTTTTATCCCAACTCTCTGCCTTCTGTTAGACAGCCAATCCTCAATCCATCCCAGCAGCTCCCCTCGAACACCATGGGCCCTCACCTTGCTCAGCAGCCTCCCGTGTGGCACCTTATCAAAGGCCTTTTGAAAGTCTAGTTAGACCACATCCACTGGGTTTCCCTGGTCTAACCTACTTGTTACCTCTTCAAAAAATTCCAACAGGCTTGTCAGACACGACCTCCCCTTACTAAATCCATGTTGACTTGTTCTAATCAGACTCTGCTCTTCCAAGTATTTAGAAACCTCATCCTTAATGATGGATTCTAGAATTTTACCAACAACTGAGGTTAGGCTCATTGGCCTATAATTTTCCATCTTTTGTCTTGATCCTTTCTTGAACAAGGGAGTTACAACAGCCATCTTCCAATCATCCGGGACCTTTCCTGACTCCAGTGACTCTTGAACGATCTCAACCAATGCCTCTGCTATTTCCTCAGCCACCTCTCTCAGAACTCTAGGGTGTATCCTATCGGGGCCAGGAGATTTATCAATTTTAAGACTTTTTAACTTTTCTAGCACTATCTCTTTAGTAATGGCAACCATACTCAACTCAGCCCCCTGACTCCCTTTAATTTTTGGGATATTACTCATGTCTTCCACTGTGAAAACTGACGCAAAGTACTTGTTAAGTTCTCCTGCTATTTCCTTATCTCCCATCACTAGGCTTCCTGCATCAGTTTGAAGTGGCCCAATGTCTACTTTTGCCTGTCGTTTGTTTCTTATGTATTGAAAGAAACTTTTACTATCATTTCTAATATTACTGGCTAGCCTACCTTCATATTTGATCCTCTCCTTCCTTATTTCTCTCTTTGTTATCCTCTGTTTGTTTCTGTAGCCTTCCCAATCTTCTGATTTCCCACTGTTCTTATCCACTTTATAGGATCTCTCTATTTCTTTGATACATTTCCTGACTTCCTTTGTCAGCCATGGCTGTCTAATCCCTCCCCGGATAATCTTTCTTTTCTTGGGGATGAACCTCTGTACAGTGTCCTCAATTATACCCACAAACTCCTGCCATTTTTGCTCTACTGTCTTCCCGGTTAGCCTCTGCTTCCAGTCTATTTTTGTCAGTTCCTCTCTCATGCCCTCATAATTACCTTTATTTAACTGTAACACCATTACATCCGATTTTGCCTTCTCTCTTTCAAACTCCAGACTGAACTCTACCATATTATGATCGCTACTTCCTAAGGGTTCCCTTACTTTAAGAACTTTTATAGAGTCTGGTTCATTGCAAAGCACTAGGTCCAGAATAGCCTGCTCCCTTGTGGGCTCCATGACAAGCTGTTCCAAAAAGCCATCCTGTAAGCATTCCATGAATTCCCTTTCTTTGGATCCACTGGCAGCATTATTTACCCAGTCCACCTGCATATTGAAGTCTCCCATGATCACCATGACCTTGCCTTTCTGACATGCCTTCTCTATTTCCCGTTACATGTTGCGCCCCTGGTCCTGACCACTGTTAGGAGGTCTGTACATAACTCCCATTATGGTTTTTTTGCCTTTGTGGTTCCTCAATTCCACCCACACAGACTCTACATCATCCGACGCTATGTCATTCAGTGCCATAGATTTAGTTTTGTTCTTAACTAATAAGGCAACCCCACCCCCTCTGCCCACCTCTCTGTCTTTTCGATAAGTTGAAAAACTATGGAAGTTTAACTGCCAGTCCTGACTCTCCTGTAACCATGTCTCTGTGATGCCTACCACATCATAATCATTCACTATTATCTGTGCCATTAGTTCATTGGCTTTGTTATGAATGCTACGAGCATTCAGGTAAAGTGCCTTAATGCTAACTTCCTTATCATTAGAGATGTTGGAAGTCATATGATGTCCTAAGTTATCCTTCCTTTTTTCTGCATTCTCAGTCTGCCTCGAGTTTAAATCCGCCTGGACACATGCTATCCTGCTGCTTATCTTTCCATGTAACTCCATACTCCCTGTCACTTTCACTTTCCCTTCCCCCCAACTCAGAAGTTTAACGTCCTGCTGACCACCCTATTTATCCTCTTCGCTAGAACATTGGTACCTGATCGGTTAAGGTGGAGACCGTCCCAACGGTACAGATCCCCCCTGTTCCAAAACTGATGCCAATGCCCCATGAAGTGGAATCCCTCTTTCCCACACCAATCCCTTAGCCACGTGTTTACTTGCCTAATTTTCTTGTCCCTATGCCAATTGGCACGTGGCTCGGGCAGTAATCCGGAGATTATGACCCTTGAGGACCTGTGCTTCAATTTCCTTCCTAGTGCTTTGTAATCCCCAAACAGGTCCTCCACCCTAGTCTTGCCTGTGTTGTTAGTACCAACATGTCCCACAACAACTGGATCCTCCCCCTCCTGCTCCAATATCCTTTCAAGCCGGTCGGAGATGTCCCGCACCCTGGCACCGGGCAGGCAACACACCATGCGAGACTCCCGATCCGGCTTGCAAAGGATACCATCTGTCCCCCTAATTATAGAATCCCCTATAACCACTACTTGTCTATTAGCTCCCCCCTCTTGAATGGCCTTCTGCACCATGGTGCCATGGTCAGTTGGCTCATCCTGTCCAGAGCCCTTTTCCTCATCTGAACAGCGAGCAAGAATCTCGTACCTGTTGGACAAGGTCAAGGACTGAGGCTCCTCCACTCCTGAACTCAGGTTCCCCCTACCTGCCTCACTTACAGTCACACTCTGTTGTGCCTCCACTACCACCCTCTGTCTTCTACCTTTGAGCCAGTTCTGTATCCAAATGGCGAGTTCTCCCTGTATACCATGAGATCTAACCTTGCTAACCAGTGTCCCATGGGGAACCTTGTCGAACACCTTACTGAAGTCCATATAGATCACATCTACTGCTCTGCCCTCATCAATCTTCTTTGTTACTTCATCAAAAAACTCAATCAAGTTTGTGAGACATGATTTCCCACGCACAAAACCATGTTGACTATCCCTAATCAGTCCTTGCCTTTCCAAATACATGTACATCCTGTCCCTCAGGATTCCCTCCAACAACTTGCCCACCACCAACGTCAGGCTCACTGGTCTATAGTTCCCTGGCTTGTCTTTACCGCCCTTCTTAAACAGTGGCACCACGTTTGCCAACCTCCAGTCTTCCGGCACCTCACCTGTGACTATTGATGATACAAATATCTCAGCAAGAGGCCCAGCAATCACTTCCCTAGCTTCCCACAGAGTTCTCGGGTACACCTGATCAGGTCCTGGGGATTTATCCACTTTTATGCATTTCAAGACATCTAGCACTTACTCCTCTGTAATATGGGTATTTTGCAAGATGTCACCATCTATTTCCCTACAGTCTATCTCTTCCATATCCTTTTCCACAGTAAATACCGATGCAAAATACTCATTTAGTATCACCCCCATTTTCTGTGGCTCCACACAAAGGCCACCTTGCTAATCTTTGAGGGGCCCTATTCTCTCCGTAGTTACTCTTTTGTCCTTAATGTATTTGTAAAAACTCATTGGATTCTCCTTAATTCTATTTGCCAAAGCTATCTCATGTCCCCTTTTTGCCCTCCTGATTTCCCTCTTAAGTATATTCCTACTGCCTTTATTCTCTTCTAAGGATTCACTCAATCTATCCTGTCTGTACCTTACTAATGGTTCCTTTTTCTTAACCAAACCCTCAATTTCTTTAGTCATCCAGCATTCCGTTTAACTACCAGCCTTCCCTTTCACCCTGGAGGAGAAAGTGAGGACTGCAGATGCTGGAGATCAGAGCTGAAAATGTGTTGCTGGAAAAGCGCAGCAGGTCAGGCAGCATCCAAGGAACAGGAGATACAACATTTCGGGCATAAGCCCTTCCTGAGGAAGGGCATATGCCCGAAACGTCGATTCTCCTGTTCCTTGGATGCTGCCTGACCGGCTGCGCTTTTCCAGCAACACATTTTCAGCGTTTCCTTTCACCCTGACAGGAATATACTTTCTCTGGATTTTCATTGTCTCATTTCTGAAGGCTTCCCATTTTCAGCCTTCCCATTTACCTACGAACATCTATCACAAGGGGCAATAATTTTAAGGTGATTGGAGGAAGGCTTAGAGGAGATGTTAGAGGTTGGTTCTTTACACAGAGAGTAATGGGTGCGTAGAATGCATTACCACTGGTGGTATTAGTGTCCGATACATTTGGGACATTTAAACAAATCTTAAATAGGCACATGGAAGATAGTACAATGAAGGATATGTAAGTTAGTTTGTGGGCGGCACGGTGGCACAGTGGTTAGCACTGCTGCCTCACAGCGCCTGTAGACCCGGGTTCAGTTCCCGACTCAGGCGACTGACTGTGTGGAGTTTGCACGTTCTCCCCGTGTCTGCGTGGGTTTCCTCCGGGTGCTCCGGTTTCCTCCCACAGTCACAAAGATGTGCGGGTCAGGTGAATTGGCCAAGCTAAATTGCCCGTAGTGTTAGGTAAGGGGTAAATGTAGGGGTATGGGTGGGTTTCGCTTCGGCGGGTCGGTGTGGACTTGTTGGGCCGAAGGGCCTGTTTCCACACTGTAAGTCTAATCTAATCTCATCTAATCTAGTGTGATCTTGGAATGGGATAAGAGGTTGGCAGACCATCGAGGTTTGAAGAGTCAATATTGTGGTACTGTTCTATGTTCTGTATTTTATGTCGCCAGGGTTATAGTGTCATAGAGAGGGGCAGCACAGAAACAGACACTTTGGTGCAATTCGTCCATGCCGACCAGATATCCTCACCTAATGTAGTCACATTTGCCAGCGCTTTGCCCGTATCCCTGTAAACCCTATTCACATACACATCCAGATGCCTTTTAAATCTGTAATTGTACCAGCTTCCACCACTTCCTCATGGCAGCTCATTCCATACAGCCACCACTCTCTGTTTGATAAAGTTGCCCCTTAGGTTCCACTCTCACCTTAAACCTATACCCTCTAGTTCTGCACTACCCCACCCAGAGAAAAGACCTTGTCTATTTATCCTATCCATACCTCTCATGATTTTATAAAACTTTAGAAGGTCTCCCCCTCAGCCTCCAATGCTTCAAGGAAAACAACCCTAGCCTCTCCCTATATCTCAAATCCTCTTGTAATCTTTTCTAAACCCTTTCAAGTTTCACATCTACTGCTCTGCCCTCATCAATCCTCCTTATTACTTCTTCAAAAAACTCAGTCAAGTGAAACATGATTTCCCACGCAAAGCCGTACTGACTATCTATAATCAGCCCTTGCCTTTCCAGATACATATAAATCCTGTGCCTCAAGTTGGAGGGTTTGAGCTGAAGGATGAAGCTGGAGAGGCTGATTAGGCTTGGACTGTTTTTCCTGGAGTGTCAGAGGCTGAAGGGTAATCTTATAAAAGTTTATCAAGTCATGAGGGGCGTGGATAGGGTGGTGGAATCCAGAATTAGAGGACATAGGTTTAGGGTGAGAGAGGAAAGATTTGAAAGGGATGTAAGGGGCAACTTTTTCAAGCAAAGGATCATGTATAAAATGAGCTGCCAGAGAAAGTGGTGGAGGCTGGTATAATTACAGCATTTAAAAGGAAGCTAGATGGTTATATGAATAGGAAGAGTTTAGAGGGATATGAGCCAAGGATTTGCAAATGGGACCAGATTAATTTAGGATATCTGGTTGGCATGGACAAGTTGGACCGAAGAGTCTGTTTCCGTGCTATGCATCCCTATGATCCTTTGACTCTAACTGATCGTTGACTTCAGAAAGAAGGGAGGAGAGCACGGCCCCAGTTATATCAATAGAGCTGAGGTTGAGAGGCTGGAGAATGTTGTATTCCAAGGTGTAACAATAACCGACAACTTGTCCTGGACTTGCCACGTGGATACATTAGTGAAGAAGGAACAACAACGTCTTCTTCCTCAGGCGGCTCAAGAAATTTGGCATGGTCAGAAGGACCCTCACCAACCTTTTCAGGTCTACCACTGAAAGCATACTGTCGGGATGCACAATGGCCTGGTTTGGCAAGTGCTCTGCCCAGGATTGTAAGAAACCACAGACAGTTGTGTGCACAGCCCAGACCATCACGCATGCCAGCCTTCCATCCATGGAATCCATTTACTTGTCTCATTGCCACGGAAAAGTGATCATCAACATCGAAGACCCATGTATATTAGTGAAACCATGCGGATGCTATGACACCGGGATAAATGGACACCGTGCAACAATCATCAGACTGGAATATTTCCTCCCAGATCAACTTCAGAGATCAAGAACGTTCAGCCTCGGATCTTCAGGTAAACAACCTTCAAGGTGGACTTCGGGAGACACAACAATGCAGAGTCGCCAAGTAGAGGCTGATAGTTTGGGATCTTGGGTTCATGTCATACTGCCTATCCCCATCACACTATACACTCTCATGCACGCACTTACATGCACGTACACATATACACACTCTATTACATAAACACACACACAGAACCCCTCTTATAGAGACACGCACGTGCACACAAACACATGCACATGCCTACACTGGCACATACACAATCTTTCAGATGCATAGAACAAAGAACAAGGAAAATTTACAGCCCAGAAACAGGCCCTTCGGTCCTCCAAGCCTGAGCCGATCTAAACCTGTCGGTTAATTCCTAAGCATCTGTATCCCTTTTCTCCCCACCTTCTCTAGCATTTGTCTAGACGCACCTTAAATGAATCTCCCGGGCCTGCCTCTACCACCTCTGCTGGCAACGCGTTCCAGGCATATACTAACCTCTGTGTGAAATACTTGCTGCATGTATCCCACTTAAACCTTTCACCTCTCACCTTGAAAGCGTGACCTCTCATTACTGAATCCTTCTCCCTGGGAAAAAGCTTATCTCTATCTACCCTGTCTATACCCTTCATGATTTTGTCGATCTCAGTCAGTTTCCCCTCTCAATCTCCTTTTCTCTGATGAAAACAATCCTAACTCAAAAGTAGAAGACAGAGGGTTGTTTTTCAGACTGGAGGCCTGTGACCAGTGGAGTGCCACAAGGATCGGTGCTGAGCCCTCTACTTTTTGTCATTTACATAAATGATTTGGATGCGAGAATAAGAGGTACAGTTAGTAAGTTTGCAGATGACCCCGAAATTGGAGGTGTAGTGGACAGCAAAGAAGGTTACCTCAGATTACAACAGGATCTGGACCAGATGGGCCAATGGGCTGAGAAGTGACAGATGGAGTTTAATTCAGATAAATGCGAGGTGCTGCATTTTGGGAAAACAAATCTTAGCAGGACTTATACACTTAATGGTAAGGCCCTAGGGAGTGTTGCTGAACAAAGAGACCTTGGAGTGCAGGTTCATAGCTCCTTGAAAGTGGAGTCACAGGTAGATAGGATCGTGAAGAAGGCGTTTGGTATGCTTTCCTTTATTGGTCAGAGTATTGAGTACAGGAGTTGGGAGGTCATGTTGTGGCTGTACAGGACATTGGTGAGGCCGCTGTTGGAATACTGCGTGCAATTCTGGTCTCCTTCCTATCGGAAAGATGTTGTGAAACTTGAAAGGGTTCAGAAAAGATTTACATGGATGTTGCCAGGGTTGGAGGATCTGAGCTACAGGGAGAGGCTGAACAGGCTGGGGCTGTTTTCCCTGGAGCGTCGGAGGCTGAGGGGTGACCTTATAGAAGTTTACAAAATTATGAGGTGCATGGATAGGATAAATAGACAAAGTCTTTTCCCTGGGGTAGGGGAGTCCAGAACTAGAGGGCATAGACTTAGAGCTGAAAATGTGTTGCTGGTTAAAGCGCAGCAGGTCAGGCAGCATCCAAGGAACAGGAAATTCGACGTTTCGGGCACAAGCCCTTCATCAGGAATGAAGGTTTAGGGTGAGAGGGGAAAGATATAAAAGAAACCTATGGGGCAACTTTTTCATGCAGAGGGTGGTACGTGTATGGAATGAGCTGCCAGAGGATGTGGTGGAGGCTGGTACAATTGCAACATTTAAGAGGCATTTAGATGGGTATATGAATAGGAAGGGTTTGGAGGGATATGGGCTGGGTGCTGGCAGGTGGGACTAGATTGGGTTGGGATATCTGGTCGGCATGGACAGGTTGGACCGAAGGGTCTGTTTGCATGCTGTACATCTCTATGACTCTACTCAACCTCTCTTCATAGCTAGCACCTTCCATACCAGGCAACATCCTTGTAAACCTTCTCTGCACCCTCTCCAAAACTTCCATGTCCTTTTGGTAATGTGACCAGAACTGTACACAGTATTCAAAATACGGCCGAACCAATGTCTTGTACAATTTTAACATGACCTGCCAGCTTTTATACTCAATACCCTGTCTGATAAAGGCAAGCGTACCATATGCCTTCTTGACCACTCTATCCATCTGTGCAGCAACCTTCAGGGTACAGTGGACCTGAACTTCCTGCTCACCAATCTTTCCCAAGGTTCTTCCGTTTACTGTATAATTCACTCTAGAATTATACTTCCCAAAATACATCACCTCACATTTGTCTGGATTGAACTCCATCTGCCACTTCTCCACCCAACTCTCCAGTCTGTCTATATCCTCCTGTATTCTTTGACAGGTCCCCTATGCTTTCTGCTACTCCATTAATTTTCATGTCATCTGCAGACTTGCTGAACATACCAACAGTGCCCTCTTCTAGATCATTTATGTATATTACAAATAACAGTGGCTCCAATACCCCTGTGGAACAGCACTAGTCACCTTTCTCCATTTCGAGAAACTCCCTTCAACTACTACTCCCTGTCTCCTGTTTCTCAACAATTTCTTTATCCACCTAGCTAGAACACCCTGGACACCATGTGATTTCACTTTCTCCATTAGTTTACCATGGGGAACCTTATCAAACGCCTTACTAAAGTCCATGTGTATGACATCTACAGCCCTTCCTTCATCTATCAACCTGGTTACTTCCTCAAAGAACTCTATTAAGTTGGTAAGGCACAATCTCTCCCATTCAAAACCATATTGCCTATCACCGATAAGCCCACTCTTTTCAATATAAATAGATTTCATCCCTCAGTACCTTCTTCAGCAACTTTCCCACCACTGACGTCAGGCTCACTGGTCTGTAGTTACCCAGAATATCCCTACTACCCTTATTGTACAGGGGGACAACATGAGGAACTCTCCAGTCCTCTGGCACCTCACCTACAAAGATGCTACAAAGATATCTGTCAGGGCCCCAGCTATTTCCTCCCTCAGCAACCTGGGATAGATTCCATCCAGTCCTGGGGATGTTTCCACCTTAATAACCTGTAGCCTCCCCAACACATCTTCCCTACTATGTCAACGTACGCATAGCCCCACTCACACTTGCACACACACTCTCTCAAACACACACCACACTCTCACATGCATACTCACTGTCTCTCTCCCTCACACATTTACGCTGTCTCTTGCTTTCTTGCTCTCTCTCTTTTGCGCTCTCTCTCTCTCCACCCCACCCTTCTCACACACACAATGACCAGCAGGAGGTCATTGTACAAACTGCGTACTGTTATGAAGTTGAAAGTATGCCCTTTAAGAGACAGACACTGCCGTTCTGAACTAGAGCTTATAAGCTCCTGTGTATATGACTAGATGGCAGTCCATTTCCCACTGGTAAATTGAAAATATGTAGCATTTGGCTATGAAATAGATACCTGAGTTTTGGTTGCTGTTTTGGCAACAATTCAAATTTAACCAATCACTTTAAATTATGCCCCATGATATTAAAACCCAATTTGAATTTACTGTTTTGCCAATATCGAACCAATGAGATTATCTGATGTTGGGGGATATAAGAATGCAGACATTTTGAAAATTGGTCAGAGAGCGGGAGAGAGGGAAACTCCTGGAGAGCTAATTGCCAATCTAACATCTTGCTCTCAAATAAATTAGAAAACATTCTCTATCAAAGGTACCTTTTCATGTGAAACATACTTGTAGTAAAAAGAAGGAAGACAACCCAGGGAGATCAGTAGCCGGAAGAGTGAAGACACAAAAGATGACAGAGACTGTGTGGTTTTGATGTAATTTTAATAAGTGTCTTATTGAAATGGCATATTGTTATGGAGTTGGAGGCAGATAGTAAACAGTTAGGAAAAAGGGGGGCTTTTGTGAATAATTTTTGCCAGAGTCGGAAGGTTTGAGCTACAAGGAGAGGCTAGGGTTGTTAAGAAGGCGCATGGTGTGTTAGCTTTTATTGGTAGAGGGATTGCGTTTCGGAGACATGAGGTTATGTTGCAGCTGGACAAACTCTGGTGCGGCCACATTTGGAATATTGCGTGCAGTTCTGGTCGCTCCATTACAGGAAGGACGTGGAAGCATTGGAAGGGGTGATTGCTCTCATTCAGCCATGATTTGTTTTTAATCGCAGAACAGGCCCAACAAGCTACTGTTGCTTATGTTCTGATGTCCTTATTGTCAACGTTTTTTATGACAGACACTACAAGATTCTTTTCACATGCTTTACAGTTCACTGATTATATTTTTTTCTGTTTAAATCCATTAGGCTCTGAAGAAAAGGCCTGGCTTTTCAAAAATTCTCCATATCAAAGCGGAAAGTGTTTGTTGAAGTTTACAAAAACAAACTGAAGCACTCTCAACTGAAACCATCATTCAAACAGCACAGTATAATTTTATTAAATGTTTGATAAGAAAGGAAAGCTAACCGTTGTTGTATCAGAGACCGTACACAGCTCAGTTATCCCTGTACTGTGAACTTCGTTAAGCCAATGAAATTGTCAGCTACAACATATTAAACAAAAAAGGTAGAACTCAACCGATTATCTGCAATAAGACATAATGAAAAGATCAGTTTGAACCTAGTATTACATCAAGTGACCAATATTGAACCAAATCAGTGAGATGATCTGTGTTAGGATCAGCATCAAGCAAAGTGTCTTCTCAATGAGGCATCCAATGAAGGAGCACCGGTAATTTGCCCAGGAAATTATCCATGGTGGAACAATGAATGGAACTAGCACAAAAATCAAGTGATGTTTCAGTGAGACACCCTGTACTGTAATCAGTATGAAAACATACAACATCCAAGTTGAAAGGGAAGGCTCAGATTCATCAGTTTAAACAGGATACCTTATCGACATGTGGAACATGTGAAATGAATTGAAACAACAGCTGCAGGACAAGGGAGAGCTGAAAGTACAATCTGTAAAAAAAGCAACATGGACCTGAGATCATAAGACAGTTTTTCAGACAGTTATTTGTTCAAGAGGTGAATTGCAGGGTGTAGGAGTGAAAGCCAGTTTCACAGATGTGTTGGTGAGACTGAGCGTTTCTATCAACGGATGAACCAAAATACCCCTGTCATTTTGTTATGATTATTTATTGTGAGATGTTCTAAAATAGAACAGCGTTTGAACCAATGACCCTTCAGCTCAGACTACAATTAATGGAAAGAATATCAACCTAAGTCACCCTCTGTGCATCACACCATTGTAGCCTCTGTTTCCACAGGCTCTGGAAACCCCAGTATCAGTTAGTTTGGATATAAATCCTTACTCATTCACTGTGAAAGGGGAAGGAAGGATGCAAACCTCTTACAGCTGCATTTCTTTTACAGAAGGTTTTATTGTCACCCATTCTAGTCATGGTTTCCACATTTTTCAGTAAGTATATCTAAGTTATATTTTAGTTATAGGGGGAGCAAATTGCTGTGAAAATATAATTTGTAAACTTCTGCGTAAAGTCTTATTAAAAAAAAACTTGAAGTTGTATAGAGCGGAAGGAGAAACAATAGTTGGAATCAATACAACCTGAACTCCTGTGAGATAGTGTAGCAGTTACAGGAAGCAGATGGTGAGACACCAGAAAGTGAGGCATGAAATCCAGCTTTTTAAAGTAAAACCTTTATTAAAATTACTTTGAAATTATTTATTTCAGATGAAAACATCTGACCAGTAAGATGGCTGTAAACTCAGACCAACTCTCTCAACCAATAAGAATTCTATTTCTGATTGCTCTGCTATATCATCTATATACTGAACATTCTATTTAACCTTATAAATCTGAGATTAATTGAAGCTTTTCCTGAAACATTATGCCACTTCTTCCACTAATAAGCACTCCTGGTTCTTCAGTTAAACCAATGAACCCATTCTATGTGACATCACCTACCTGAGCACTAAAATCGACAATCAGATTATTTTCATTGAAACTGGCTTCCTCTTAATTATGCGATATGAAGTTGCTAAAAACCTAAACAGTCCATCGCCAGTAACAGAATCGACAGTGATATGGGAGCTGGCATTGAAAAACCCACTGTCATCATGGCATTGATATACTTCAGATTATTCAGCAAATGTCTATAGCTATCCAAATCCGAATATCATTAACACAGCAAACCCCAATATCAGATGGCATAATTACAAATTCGAATTATGCTGTGGTTCCTAGAACAAAATTAATCATTAAATGTCATGTGCAGATAATTCCCAAGGTAAAATAATCACTTTGTATACTAGGTACATGAGCACATAAAGTTAATCAAATATATGCACCTTCAGTTAATATACAACTGCGGCTTAACCTGCAAAACTTGTATACCACGGGAATAAAAATATTTGTGCTGTGCAGTCACAGCCCAACGCAATGCAGTTTGTAGGATACATTAGGTGTACAGTTAAATAGTTATGAAACTGTGCTTAATTACTATTAACCATGCCAACGATGGTCATTGTGAAACTACATTGTGTGAAATCCATTACAGTCATGACTCAAAGTATAAAACTAGCTTTTACAGACTCAATGCTTAACATTACATCATCGTATAAAGTAAAGGCTGCTATTTGTTCATTTGAGATATAAGAATCGTTCTGATTGGGTTGTCACAGACTGGTTTTGTATGTGTATTGCATGAGCCTAGTGAGAATTTGATGCATTTATTCTGATGATATTTGTTACTGTCAGAGTAAGCTGACAGTGTTAGATCTGTGCCAAACTGTTCAAGATGCCCTCACAAATGTGACTTGTAAAGATATATTGTTTAGCTAAACAAATGCGTGTAATTTAAGGGTTATGGTAAAAAGGAAGAGCAGTGGCATTAAGTGAACAACTGTTTTTGATAGCCAGCATAGACTCAACAAGTTGAATTGCCTCCTCCTCTACCATAACCATTTTATGATTCTGTAATTCCGTGTTTGGGAAAATATTAGTAGATTAGTAAAATGTTATTTATATGTTGTAGAATAGATTTAACTTTTATAAATACATACATATATTTAATCTTCTTTATTCATTAATGGAAAATGCAAAGCCTGAAACTCAATTATTATTTATAGGATGTGGTAAGACTTGAGAAGTTAAAAATCTACAATATGTATATATATATATATATTTATTGTGTAAGATTCTATTGCTGCCATTTTCACATGTCTGCCTTGTCTTTCTATCTCTATGTGTCTATGTCTCCTACTCTCTGGGCAGACTCTTAGGAGATTCTTGGACGTCTAGACAATGTTTATCTCAAACATAAGAATGTCTGTCATTCCAGCCATTTCCCTGATCTTCCTGGAGGAGGCCCAATTAAGAGGCCATTTTTGTGTTGCAGTCCAATTAATGATGATGGACATGCATCTAAAGCGTCTTCTTCCAGCCACCTGTCAGGTTTCAGTTCAGAAACAAGATCTGGAAGCTCGCGTCAGTAGCACCTAACCCACTTAAAAGTTTAAGTGACCCTAATTGGATCCCTCCCAATTCCAGGAGGTAAACTACTGCAATTGGAATCCTCCCTCCTGAGAATACATCAAGGAGCAACAGGACATGTGAATCTCAGAACTTGTTTCCAGTCTTATTTTCAGATCAAGGTCCCATTTTTTTTCCTATCTCTCTTTCTCAGTTTTGCTCTTACTGTGTTTAAAGCGGTTTTTAAGAAATTGATAATTTTTCAGTGTGATCATAACTGTTAATTTGCAGTGTTTTATAATTATTCATTTTATGGTTTTAATTGTTCTCTTATTTGTTTTCACATTGTAGATTTGATGTCGTTGTTCTAACATTCATATGGAATTTTGCTCCTCAACTGTCAAACATCATTTATTTATTCATGGGCTATGGAGAAACTTACCAAGACTTTTGTCAAGCCTATAACCCGTACCACCTAGAAAGACAAAGGCAGCAGATACATGAGTACACTACCACCTCCAACAACATTTGCAAGCCAGTATCATTTTCACTTGGAGCTATATCATCGTTCCTTTACAGGCACAAGATTGCCAAAGCCTTTCCCCATTTAGAAAATAGTCTACATCTCTATTTTTCCTACCAAAGTGTATAACCTCACACTTGCCCACATTGTATTCCGTCTGTCACTTTTTTCCTACACTCTTAGCCTGTCCAAATCCTCTGATGCCTCCCTGCTTCTTCAACACTACCTGTCCCTCGACCTATCTTTATCTCACCTGCAAATTTACAATTGTGTCCTTAGTTCCTTCGTCTATTTCATTAATGTAAAATGTGAATAGGTGTGGTTTCAACACAGTGCTATTAGGCAGGAACTGGGGCATTTACATTGGGAACAGATGTTCTCAGGGAAATGCACGACAGAAATGTGGAAGTTGTTTAGGGAGCACTTGCTGATAGAACTGGACAGGTTTGGCCCACTGAGGCAAGGAAGGGATGGTAGGGTGAAGGAACCTTGAATGACAAGGAATGTGGAACATCTAGTCATGAAGAAGAAGGAAGCTTACTTAGAGTTGAGGAGGCAAGGATCAGACAGGGCTCTAGAGGGTTGCAAGGAAGGAACTGAAGAATGGACTTAAGAGAGCTAGAAGGGGACATGAGAAAGCTTTAGCGGGTAGGGTTAAGGGAAACCCTAAGGCGTTCTACAGTTACGTGTGGAGTGAGGATGGGGCCGTTCAGCGATAGTAGAGGGAACTTGTGCCTGGAGTCAGAGGAGGTATTTGCTTCAGTACTGGGAGGGACTTGTCGTTTGTGAGGACAGCATGAAACTGATTGATATACTTGAACAGGTTGATGTTAAGAAGGAGGATGTGCTGAAAATTTTGAAAATCATGAAGATAGATAAATTCCCATGCCAAACAGAATATACCCTAGATTACTACAGAAAGCGAGGGAAGAGTTGCTGCACCTTTGACGATGATCTTTGCATCCTCACTGTTCACTGAGTGGTGCCAGATGATTGGAGTGTGGCAAATGTTATTCCCTTGTTCAAGAAAAGGAATAGGGGTAATCCTGAGAATTACAGACCAGTCAGACTCACGTCTGTGGTGGACAAAGTATTGGAGAGGATGCTGAGAGACAGGATTTATGATTACTTGGAAAACCATAGTTTGATTAGAGACACTCGGGCGCCATTGACCGTGAACCATGACATCACTTCCACCCCCACCAACCATGCAGCCTCTGCGATCACCAACCAGACAACCACCTCCACTATTGCCTGGAAGACAATCGCCGACAGATTCCCAGCCTCCGCGGGGTCCACGGCTATCGGGAATAACACCGTTTCTGTCGTCGCCCCCAGCCACTTCTGCCCCCAGTGACATCACTAACCTGCACAACCACCACGTCGCATGCGTCTCCGCCCCCACGCCAATCTCCGTCACCACGCCTAACTACGCCCCCACACCAATCTCCGTCCCCGCCCCCATTCCCAGCTCCAGCCTCACACCAGGTCCTAGCTCCCAGCCCTGCCGTATTTTCACCATCCCTCCAGACCTCCCCCTCTCTGAGGATGAAAGATCAGTCCTCAGCAGAGGCCTCACCTTCATTCCCCTACGCTCTCGGATTAATGAGTTCAACACGCGGTGAGACATTGAACAATTTTTCCACCGCCTTTGCCTCCGCGCCTACTTCAACCAGGATTCTCGCCCACCCTCTGACGACCCCTTCTCCCGCCTCCAACACACCCCATCCACCTGGACACCCCGTGTTGGCCTCTTACCCGCCCTCGATCTCTTCATAGCCAACTGCCGCCACGACATTAACCGCCTCAATCTCTCCACCCCTCTCACCCACTCCAACCTCTCACCCACGGAACGTGCAGCCCTCCACTCCCTCCGTTCCAACCCCCAATCTCATTATCAAACTGGCAGACAAGGGAGGTGCGGTGGTAGTTTGGTGCTCCAACCTTTACACCGCTGAGGCTAAATGCCAGCTCGCGGACACCTCCTCCTACTGCTCCCTTGACCATGACCCCACCTCCCACCACCAAACCATCATCTCCCAGACCATCCATAACCTCATCACCTCAGGGGATCTCCCATCCACCGCCTCCAACCTCATAGTCCCACAACCCCGTACCGCCCGTTTCTACCTCCTGCCCAAAATCCACAAACCTGCCTGTCCCGGCAGACCCATTGTCTCAGCCTGCTCCTGCCCCACCGAACACATCTCTGCATACCTCAACACGGTCCTGACCCCCTTAGTCCAAGAACTCCCCACCTACGTTCGGGACACCACCCACGCCCTCCACCTCCTCCATGATTTTCACTTCCCCAGTCCCCAATGCCTTATCTTCACGATGGACATCCAGTCCCTGTACACCTCCATCCCCCATCACGAAGGACTCAAAGCCCTCCGCTCCTTCCTTTCCCGCCGTACCAACCAGTACCCTTCCACTGACACCCTCATTCGATTGACTGAACTGGTCCTCACTCTGAACAACTTCTCTTTCCAATCCTCCCACTTCCTCCAAACCAAAGGAGTAGCCATGGGCACCCGCATGGGCCCCAGCTATGCCTGCCTCTTCGTAGGATATTTAGAACAGTCCATCTTCCGCAGCTACACTGGCACCACCCTCCACCTTTTCCTCCGCTACATCGATGACTGTATCGGCGCTGACTCGTGCTCCCACGAGGACGTTGAACAGTTCATCCACTTGACCAACACCTTGCACTCCGACTTCAAATTTACCTGGACCATCTCAGACTCCTCCCTCTCCTTCCTAGACCTCTCCATTTCTATCTCGGGTGACCGAATCAACACAGACATTTACTATAAACCGACCGACTCCCACAGCTACCTAGACTACACCTCCTCCCACCCTGCCCCCTGTAAAAATGCCATCCCATATTCCCAATTCCTTCGTCTCTGCCGCATCTGCTTCCAGGAGGACCAGTTCCAATACCGAACAACTCAGATGGCCTCCTTCTTCAAAGACCGCAATTTCCCCCCAGACGTGGTTGACGATGCTCTCCACCGCATCTCCTCCACTTCCCGCTCCTCCACCCTTGAGCCCCGCCCCTCCAATTGCCACCAGGACAGAACCCCACTGGTCCTCACTTACCACCTCACCAACCTCCATCTACATCATTTAATCCGTCGTCATTTCCGCCACCTCCAAACGGACCACGCCACCAGAGATCTATTTCCCTCCCCTGCCCTATCAGTGTTCCGAAAAGATCACTTCCTCCGTGACTCCCTCATCAGTTCCACATCTCCCACCAACCCAGCCTCCACTCTCGGCACCTTCTCCTGCAACCGCAAGAAATGCAAAACTTGCGCCCACACCACCCCCTCACTTCCCTCCAAGGCCCCAAGGGATCCTTCCATATCCGTCATAAATTCACCTGCACCTCCACACACATCATTTACTGCATCTGCTGCACCCGATGTAGCGTTGACCACTACACTCATCTCTGCCGCTGACTCCCTTGAATTTCTGGTATGCTGCTCATGTCTTCCACCATGAAGACTGATACAAAATACTGAATTACTTCCTTGGCCATTTCTTTGTTCCCATTACTACTTTTCCAGCCTCATTTCCAGTGCTCCAATGCCCCAACCCCACTTGCCTTTCTCTTACCTTTTATACACCAAAAAACGTTTGCACTCCCTTTTATATTACTAGCTAGCTAATTCTCATATTTAATTCTCCCCCTCCCCACCCCGCCATTGTGCTTTAATTGTCCTCTGTTCGTTTTCAGAGACTTCCTAATTCTCTGGCTTCCCACTAATCTCCACCACTTTGTATCTTTCCTTTTGCTTTTGTGCTGTACCTGACTTCATTTGTCAACCATGATTGCCCTTTTGTATGTTTCTTCGTCCTTGGGATGAATTTCTGTTCTGCCGCCTGACTTATCCCCAGAAGTTCCTGCCATTGCTGCTCCACCATCTTTCCTGCTGGGTCCCCTTTCCAATCTACACTGGTCAGCTCTTTCCTCACATTATTTATTCATTCATGAGATGAGGGCATCACTAGCCAGGCCAGCATTTATCATTCATCACTAACTTCTTAGAGGAGAATTGCAGTGGGTCTGGAGTCACATGTAGGCCAGACCAGATAAGGAAGGTAATTTCCTTACCTGAAGGACATTAATGAACCAAATGAATTTTTCTGACAACTGACAATAGATTCTTGACCATCATTAGATTTTTAATTGTAGGTTTTAATTGAATTCAAATGTCGCCATCTGCCATGGCAGGATTCATACCTAGATCCCCAGAACATTGTCTGGGTCACTGCATTAACAATGATAATACCACTGGGCCATCACCTCCCACTACCATGCCTTTGTGGTAACCTTTAATCAGTTGTAAGACCGTTAGATCTGATCCTAGCTTTTCCCTCTCAAACTGCATGCTAAATTCTGTGATACTGTCATCACTGCCCCTTGGGGCTCCTTCACCTTCAGCATGCTAATCAAGTCTGCCTCATTACACATTACCAAATTCAGAATTGTCTGTTACCTTGCAGGCTGGACCTCAACCTGCTCTAAATCTCCATCTCGTAGACATTCCATGAATTCCTTTCTTTGGGATCCACTACCTACCTGATTTTCCCAGGCCAGCTGCATATTGGAGTGCACCACAACTATTGTAACAGTGCTTTTCTTACATACCTTTTCTGTCTACTAATTTATTTACTGCCTTGCATCCTGACTGCTGCTGGGAGGCCTGTGCATAAGTCCCATTAGAGTATTTTTTTCCTTTCCCATTCCTCAACTCTACCTGTGCTTTCCAACCTTATGCTGCTTCTTGCTATCAATTTAACACTGCCCCTTCAATAAAATGTATGTAGTTCTTTGCCCTAATTCCCTTGTAGCCATGTCTCTGTGATACCAACAACAATGCTGCCAATTTCAATCTTTGTTAGAAGCTAATTCAACTTGTTTCATTTACTGCATGCATTTAAGTACAACACCATTGGACCTGCATTGACTGTCCCCCTTCTCATGGTTTCTCCTTATCTGCTGTGGTTGAAGTTAGATTCCTGACACCTTACATCCTCTCTGTTCTATTACTTGTTCTTAAAATTTTAATAACCCTTTCTGACACCCACCACTCCCACCATCCAGTTTAATTAGGTTAAAATCCTTCTGACCACCATAATCCCACTAGGATCCTGAACCCATATCATAGAACATAGAACATTACAGCGCAGTACAGGCCCTTCGGCCCTCAATGTTGTGCCACCCTGTCATACCAACCTGAAGCCCATCTAACCTACACTATTCCATGTACGTCCATATGCTTGTCCAGTGACGACTTAAATGTACTTAAAGTTGTCAAATCTACTACCATTGCAGGCAAAGCATTCCATACCCTTACTACTCTCTGAGTAAAGAAACTACCTCTGACATCTGTCCTATATCTATCACCCCTCAATTTAAAGCTATTGCCCCTCGTGCTCACCGTCACCATACTTGGAAAAAGGCTCTCCCTGTCCACCCTATCTAACCCTCTGATTATCTTATATGTCTCTATTAAGTCACCTCTCAACCTTCTTCTCTCCAACGAAAACAGCCTCAAGTCCCTCAGCCTTTCCTCGTAAGACCTTCCCTCCATACCAGGCAACATCCGAGTAAATCTCCTCTGCACCCTTTCCAAAGCTCCCACATCCTTCTTATAATGTGGTAACCAGAACTGTACACAATACTCCAAGTGCGGCCGCACCAGAGTTTTGTACAGCTGTAGCATAACCTCATGGTTCCAGAACTCGATCCCTCTATTAATAAAAGCTAAAACACTGTATGCTTTCTTAACAACCCTGTCAACCTGGGTGGCAACTTTCAGGGAGCTGTGTACCTGGACACCGAGATCTCTCTGCTCATCTACACTACCCAGAATCTTACCATTAGCCCAGTACTTTGCATTCCGGTTACTCCGTCCAAAGTGAATCACCTCACACTTGTCCACATTAAACTCCATTTGCCACCTCTCAGCCCAGCTCTGCAACGTATCTATGTCTCTCTGTAACCTACAACATCCTTTGTCACTATCCACAACTCCACTGACCTTAGTGTCGTCTGCGAATTTACTAACCCACCCTTCCACGCCCTCATCCAGGTCGTTTATAAAAATGATGAACACCAGTGGACCCAACACTGACCCTTGCGGTACACCACTGGTAACTGGACACCAGGATGAACATTTCCCATCAATCACCACCCTCTGTCTTTTTTTTCCTTTTTTTTAACTGACACTGATCCAGCTCTCTAAAGGAAACTCCCAAGTGGCCAGTGACAGGCAGTGCCCTTCACATCAAAGGGCAATGCTGTGTGATCAGAGACTCCTGTTTATTTTTTTGTTGTGCACGAGCACACACTGATCCAGCTCTCAAAAGGAAACACCCGAGTGGCCAGTGAAATCTGGTTTTTTTGTCTTTTTTTTAAACCCCCCCCCCCCCCCCACTACCGCCTAACTGCAGTAGTGCTTATTTTCCCCCAGCACCCATGGTGTGTGTGAGCAAGTGTGAGACACAGTGAGAGAAACAAAGTGCACAAATCTTTATTCAATTTTCACCACCAGGAAGATAGGAAAACACCCAGGTGGCCAGTGACAAGCAGTGTCCTTCACATCAAAGGGCAATGCTGTGTGATCAGAACAGTGAAGGGGAGGGCAGGGACAAAATCAAAATAGAGTTGGAGGGGGAAAACCACCCTCTGTCTTCTTCCAGCAAGCCAATTATGATCCAAATTGCTATGTCTCCCACAATCCCATTCCTCTGCATTTTGTACAATAGCCCACTGTGGGGAACCTTATCGAATGCCTTGCTGAAATCCAAATACATCACATTAACCGGTTTACTCTCATCTACCTGTTTGGTCACCTTCTCAAAGAACTCAATAAGGTTTGTGAGGCACAACCTACCCTTCACAAAACCGTGCTGACTATCCCAAATCAAATTATTCCTTTCTAGATGATTATAAATCCTATCTCTTATAACCTTTTCCAACACTTTACCAACAACTGAAGTAAGGCTCACTGGTCTATAATTACCAGGGTTGTCTCTACTCCCCTTCTTGAACAGGGGAACCTCATTTGCTATCCTACAGTCTTCTGGCACTATTCCTGTAGACAATGATGATTTAAAGATCAATGCCAAAGGCTCGGCAATCTCCCTGGCTTCCCAGAGGATCCTAGAATAAATCCCATCCAGCCCAGGGGACTTATCTATTTTCACACTCTGCAGGATTTCTAATACCTCTTCCTTGTGAACTTCAATCCCACCTAGTCTGGTAGCCTGTATCTCAGTATTCTCCTCAACAACATTGTCGTTTTCTAGAGTGAATACTGTCGAAAAATATTCATTTAGTGCTTCCCCTATCTCCTCTGACTCCACACACAACTTCCCACTACTATCCTTGATTGGACCTAATCTTACTCTCGTCATTCTTTTATTCCTTAAATACCTATAGAAAGCCTTAGGGTTTACCCTGACCCTATCCACCAACAGCTTCTCATGTCTCCTCCTGGCTCTTCTGAGCTCTCTCTTTAGGTCTTTCCTGGCTACCTTGTAATCCTCAAGCACCCTAACTGAGCCTTCACATCTCATCCTGACATAAGCCGCCTTCTTCCTCTTGACCAGAGATTCCACTTCCTTCATAAACCACGGCTCCCGCGCTCTACAGCTCCCTCCCTGCCTGACAGGTACATACTTATCGAGGACACACTTTTCCTTGAATAAGCTCCACATTTCTAATGTGCCCATCCCCTGCAGTTTCCTTCCCCATCCTGTGCTACCTAAATCTTGCCTAATCGCATCGTAATTGCCTTTCCCCCAGCTGTAACTCTTGCCCAGTGGTATACACCTATCCCTTTCTATCACTAGAGTAAACATAACACCGTGTGGGCGGCACGGTGGCACAGTGGTTAGCACTGCTGCCTCACAGCGCCTGAGATCTGGGTTCAATTCCCGACTCAGGCGACTGACTGTGTGGAGTTTGCACGTTCTCCCCGTGTCTGCGTGGGTTTCCTCCGGGTGCTCCGGTTTCCTCCCACAGTCCAAAGATGTGCGGGTCAGGTGAATTGGCCATGCTAAATTGCCCGTAGTGTTAGGTAAGGGGTAAATGTAGGGTTATGGGTGGGTTGCGCTTCGGCGGGTCGGTGTGGACTTGTTGGGCCGAAGGGCCTGTTTCCACACTGTAAGTAATCTAATCTAATAACAGAACTGTGACCGCTATCACCAAAGTGTTCACCTACTTCCAAGTCTAACACCTGGCTGGGCTCATTACCCAGTACCAAATCTAATATGACTTTGCCCTTGTTGGCCTGTCTACATACTGTGTCAGGAAGCTCTCCTGCACACACTAGACAAAACCTGACCCATCTATAGTACTTGTAGTATAATGTTCCCAGTCAATATTTGGATAGTTGACGTCCCCCATGACAACTACCCTGTCTCTCTCACTCCTATTGAGAATCATCTTTGCTATCCTTTCCTCTACATCTCTGGAACTATTCAGAGGCCTATAGAAAACTCCCAACAGGGTGACCTCTCCTTTCCTGTTTCTAACCTCAGCCCTACTACCTCAGTTGATGAGTCCCCAAACGTCCTTTGGAGCCCACGGTTCCAACTTCCTGTCCCAATATTAATACCAGTGCCTCACAAAATAAACCCCCTTTCCCATGCCATTCTATAGCCATGCATTTAATTCCTTCATGTTCTTATCTCCATGCCATTTAGCCTGTGTCTTGTATAACTGTTCACTTCCTTTTTTTAAAAATAATGTTTATTCCTAATTCCTGAAATTCCCCACACAGGACCTCTTGCCTATGTTGTTGGTCTCAACTTAGACCAAAACAACTGCATAAACCCCCTTCCATCGTTTCAGTCTTATTCAAGATAAGCTTTACCTCGGCACCCGACAGGCAACACACTGTGTCTCAATGCTACTCACAAAGAATGCTATCTGTACCTCGAATTATTAGGATTACCTGCCACTACCACTTTTTTTTTGTTCCCTTGGCTTAAATGGCCTCCAGTACCACAGTGCAGTGGCCAGTTTGTCCATCCTGCCTACAGCCCTTTTCCTCATTCACACAGGGAGCAAGTACTTTGAGCATCACTGGATGGCCAGTATTTATTACCATTCCCTAGTTGACCTTCAGAAGGTGGTAGTGAGCTGTCTTATTGAACTGCAGCAGTCCATCTGCTGAGGGTTGACCCGCAATGCCATTGGGATGGGAATTCCATAATTTTGACCCTGCGACAATAAAAGAGCAGTGATATATTTCCAGTTTAGGATGAGTAGCTTGGAGGGGAACTTGCAGCTGGTGGTATTGCACAAGATCAAGAGATGAGACTCGTTCAGTGCTAAATCCAGGATCCCTTTACCTGCCTCACTTGTCGCCACGCCCTCCTGGTCTTGACCACTGGCTAAATTTGAAGTGCTTAACCTACAATGTCTGACTGCCTCCTGAAAGACAATATCCAGGTAACTCGCCCCCACCCTAATCAGCCGCAGTGTTTGAAGCTCAGACTCCACCTCATCAAGTGTGAGGCAGGGTTCCTTGCTACCACAATGGGGTCCATCAGTGCCCACATCATGCAGATCCAACACATCACCTGCCCCTACATTTTCAGATTAATTAATTTGTTTTGATTTGAACTTTTAAAGTCCCAACAGGGTTTTAGTTTTTAATGTATAAAATATTTCTCCAATTTATCTTTGAGAATCCTTTAGATTGAACTGGATTAGGTTGATCGGAAACACATTTTGGTGGATAAAACGGGGGTGCAAATGGAAGAATTTCAGAAGCGCAATAGATAGGTTGCAAAGGAACCTAGCCATGAGAAATAAACGCAGGGTATTCATGCTTGAATATCCTGGATAACTAAGGATATTGATGAGAAAATAAGGCAAAAAAGGCATATGATGCACACCAGAATAGTAATATTAGCAGGAAAGAATCAGGAAGAGTAACTCAAATGCAGGAAAGAGACTAAGGCTAGGATAAGGAAGGATAAGAGGAAGCATAGCAAAGCTGCAAATGTGTTGCTGGTCAAAGCACAGCAGGCCAGGCAGCATCTCAGGAATAGAGAATTCGACGTTTCGAGCATAAGCCCTTCATCAGGCTTATGCTCGAAACGTCGAATTCTCTATTCCTGAGATGCTGCCTCGCCTGCTGTGCTTTGACCAGCAACACATTTGCAGCTGTGATCTCCAGCATCTGCAGACCTCATTTTTTACTCGAAGCATAGCAAAGGGATAGCAGGCTGTACTGAAACAAAGTTTTTCAAGCATATTAATAGTAAACAGTTAGTGAAGGATAGAATGGACCCCATAAGGAACAAGCAGGGCCAGCTCTTCACTGAAGCAAAGGACATGGCAAATGTACTAAATGATTAATTTTCTTTTGTCTATTTGTGCTTTCTATAATGTAGTGACCAGAACTCCATGCAGTTCATCATTATCTCCATCCTTTTATATTCCACACCTCTGCCAGTGAAGTAGAGCATTCAATATGCCTTCTTTCCAACCTCATCTACCTATAATGTGACCTTTAGGGACCTGTGTACTTGCTCACCAAAATCTCTGACTTCATCTACTCGTCTCACTGTAGTCCCATTCATTGTATGTTCCCTCTCATTGTTTGACCTCCCTACGTGCATCACCTCACACTTCTTAAAGTTGAACTCCATCTCCCACATTTCTGCCGACTCCAGCAACTCATCTAAATCACTTTGGAGCTTATAACTATCCACTAAACTATCCATTACAGTTTTGTGTCTGCAGATTTGCCAGTTGTGCTACCCAAGTTCGAGTCCAAATAATTAATGTATGTGGTGAGGTCACAACATTGAGCCCTGGGGAACACCACTTGAAACACCACTTTCTGTTTGCAAGGGCAGCCATTGACCATTGCCATTTGCCAAGGCAGCCTTGGATCCAATTCAACACATTACCGTGTATCCTATGGTATTTACTTTTTTGATCAATCTGCCATGTGGGACTTTGTCAAATGCCTTACTAAAATCCATGCAGATAATATCCACGGCATTATCATCATTAATTCTCCTTGTCACATCTTCAGATTTGAAAGACATGGCCTTCCATTACAAAACCGTGCTGACTATCCCTGAATAGCTATGTGACACTTTACCTGATCTCTCAGTATTGATTCTAACAATTTCCCTACCACCAAAGTAAGACTAACTGGCCTATAAATGTTTAGCATTTCCTTTGTACCCTTTTTAAACAACAGAACCACATTTGCATTCCTCCAGCACCTCACCTGTGTCCAGTGAAGATTGGAAAATAATCCTCAGAATATCTGCTATTTCCTTCCTGACCTCCTTCACCATCCTAGGGAACAATCCACCTGACTCTGGTGATTTATTCAGTTTCAAGGATTCCAACTCCACTAACACTTCCTCCATTGTTATAATTATATTGTCCAATAGTATGTCCACTGCTTTTCTTAGATTACTATATCCACATCATCCCTTTCCCTTGTGAATACAGAGACAAAAGATGCATTTAAAATTCATCCCATACTCTCTGCATTTTCACACAAGTTCCCTTCTTCTCCTTTGATAGATCCCACCTTTGCCTTACCTCTCCTTTTTTTCTCTTTATATACTGGTGAAGTATCTCTGTGTATTCCTTTATCTTGCTTGCTAATATTTTTTCTTACCCTATCTGATTTTCTTACTTTTTTTTTATTAGATCCCTGTCCTGTCTCTACTCCTTCAAACTATCTGCTGTGTTGAGTCTTTTTTTGTGAGAATCAAAAACTTTTTTTTTGGTGTAATCATCCTCTGTATTTTTGGAGACAACCATGGGGGTTTAGATTTAGCAGTAGCATTCTTATTTTTGGAGGGGACATGTCTGCTTTGTTCCTAAAGATCCCACTTTTTAGTGCCTCCCACTAGTTTCTGTCCAGTCCACCTCCGCCAAATCAATTCACAGTTTTGTAAAATTTGTCTTCTCCCAGGTTAAAAAATGTTACTCCTGATTTATCTTGGTCCTTTTCCATAATAATACTAAATCAAATCAAATTGTGGTCACTATCCCTGATATGGTCGCTCACTGTCACTTTACCCATTTGTCCATCATTATTTCCCAAAATTAAATCTAGAATTATGTGTTCTTCCATTGGGCTTGTCACATTTTGTTTAAACAAAAATAATTCCCAGACACAGTACATGAATTCTTCACCCTCAATGTCCTTTGTTTGAAATCCAGTTGATATTGGGATAGTTAAAGTCTCTGATCATTGTTGCCCTCTTCTTCCTACAGACAGAAATTTGTCTACATTTTCGTTATTCTATCTCCTCACTATTTTAGGGTCTCTAGTACTTGCCCCCATATCTTTTCCTCTAGCACCCTGTTCTTAGGAAGGGTCACTGGACTTGAAACATTAATTCCAATTTCTCTTCATATATGCTGCTGGACCTGCTGAGCTTTTCTAGCAACTTCCATTTTGGTTTCTGATTTACAGCATCCACAGTTATTTCAGCCTGCTGGGCTGTTGGAGACTTGTAATCTAATCTCATTAAACTGATTCCACCATTCCATGAGCTCTACCCATATGACCTGACTGGATAAGCCTTCCAGTAGTCACATGGAGTTCTTGCACTGCCTGTTAGATTTCAAAGTCTAATCGGTGATCATCCATTTTCTTCTGCCTGTGGAGTCTTATCCTGCAGTGTGACCACCTCTCTATATGTACTATCCATAATTCGGTGGTGGACAAGTTGTTGGAGGGAATCCTGAGGGACAGGATGTACATGTATTTATAAAGGCAAAGACTGATTCGGGATAGTCAACATGGCTTTGTGTGTGGGAAATCAAGTCTCACAAACTTGATTGAGTTTTTTGAAGAAGTATCAAAGAAGATTGATGAGGGCAGAGTGGTAGATGTGATCTATATGGACTTCATGGGAGGCTGATGAGCAAGGTTAAATCTCATGGAATAAAGGGAGAACTAGCCATTTGGATACAGAACTGGCTCAAAGGTAGAAGACAGAGGGTGGTGGTGGAGGGTTGTTTTTCAGACAGGAGACCTGTGGAGTGCCACAAGGATCGGTGCTGAGCCCTCTACTTTTTGTCATTTACATTAATGATTTGGATGCGAGCATAAGAGGTACAGTTAATAAGTTTGCAGATGACACCAAAATTGGAGGCGTAGTGGACAGCGAAGAGGGTTACCTCAGATTACAACAGTATCTTGACCAGATGGGCCAATGGGCTGAGAAGTGGCAGATGGAGTTTAATTCAGATAAATGTGAGGTGCTGCATTTTGTGAAAGCAAATCTTAGCAGGACTTTTGCACTTAATGGTAAGGTCCTAGGGAGTGTCGGAAAGATGTTGTGAAACTTGAAAGAGTTCAGAAAAGAGTTACAAGGATGTTGCCAGTATTGGAGGATTTGAACTATAGGGAGAGGCTGAACAGGCTGGGGCTGTTTTCCCTGGAGTGTCAGAGGCTGAGGGGTGACCTTATAGAGGTTTACAAAATTATGAGGGGCATGGATAGGGTAAATAGGCAAAGTCTTTTCCCTGAGGTCGGGGAGTCCAGAACTAGAGGGCATAGGTTTAGGGTGGGAGAGGAAAGATATAGAAAAGACCTAAGGGGCAACCTTTTCACGCAGAGGGTGGTACGTGTATAGAATGAGCTGCCAGAGGATGTGGTGGAGGCTGGTACAATTGCAACAATTAAGAGACCTTTGGATGGGGATATGAATAGGAAGGGTTTGGAGGGATATGGGCCGGGTGCGGGCAGGTGCGACTAGATTGGGTTGGGATATCTGGTCGGCATGGACAGGCTGGACCGAAGGATCTGTTTCCATGCTGTACATCTCTATGACTCTATGACTTTGCGATACTTCACAGTGTGTCTAGGTTTACTGGAGCTGCAACTGGAGACCCTTCCTGTACACATTCTGGTTCCAGGTACTGGAAATGTGCCAAGTTTCCCACTCAACACAAAAGAGCACACCATGGTTTTGAGCTCTCCTGCCATAACTGACCCCTTAAGTTAAACCTTTTGGATGATGCGTAATGTCTAATAGTTTTATCAATTATCCTAGGGCCCTTCTTTCCTGATCCTTGTTACTAAAGAACACTGCCCTTGATAGTATAAACCACAAAGATATTATGAACTATAAGCGATGAAAATTGTAACTATTTACCTGCCCTTACTGATTACTTATCAGTCAGTTCTCTTCCTGAGAAATTCTACTCCTGCAGTAGGGAAAGAGTACTCCAGCTTTCTGTGATATCACTCCTTGTTTCTTTCCAACAAGCTGGACACCCTTCCCAGACTGCTTCACCATGACACCGATTGCAAGGACACTGGGAAGATAGAATCTGGCAGATGGAATTAATACAAGAGGAGTAGAACATAAAAGTAAGGATGTTATGCTTTAGTTTTACAGAGCATTGGTAAGACCATGTCTGAAATGCTGTGTACAGTTGTGGTCTCCTTATTTAAGGAAGGATCTAAATGCATTGGAGACAGTTCAGAGCAAGTTTACTATATTTGTATATGGAATGAGCAGATTTGGGCGGCACGGTGGCTCAGTGGTTAGCATGTTGCCTCACAGCGCCAGGGATCCTGGTTCAATTCCCACCTCAGGCAACTGTCTGTGTGGAGTTTGCACATTCTCGCCATGTCTGCGTGGGTTTCCTCCAGGGCTCCAGTTTCCTCCCACAGTCCAAACACGTGCAGGTCAGGTGAATTGGCCAGGATAAATTGCCCGTAGTGTTAGGTGCATTAGTCAGGGGTAAATGTAGGGAAATGGTTCTGGGTGGGTTGCTCTTTGGCGGGTCTGTGTGGACTTGTTGGGCCGAAGGGCCTGTTTCCACACTGTAAGTAATCTAATCTAATCTAATCTGCTTTCTGGGATATATTCAGCAAATTGGGCTTGTTTACCTTGGAGTAGAACAGTGAAGGGTGACTTTATTGAAGTGTAGAGGGACCTGAATGGGTTTGATGGCTGAGTCAGAACTGTGGTACAACTTAAAAATTACTCACTTCTCTTTTAGAACAAAGATGAGAAGGTTTTTTTTGTGAGTTTTGCAGCTATAGAACTCTGTGCCTCAAATGCAGTGGAGATGAGTAATTAAATATTTTTAAGATAGAGGTAGATACAATCTTGTTAAGCAGGGAATTGAGGCTTATGTGAGGCAGATGGGAATGTGGAATTCAAAACACAAACAGATTAACCATAATCTTATTGAATGTCAGATGAGGTTTGAGGGGCCACTTCTGCCTATATTTTGTGTGTTTGTATTTAAGGCAATTCACCAAAACCAACATAAGAAGAGGCAGCAGCCTAGTGGTATTATGACTGGACTGTTAATCCAGAGACCCAGGTAATGTTCAAAGGACCAGGGTTTAATTCCTGCCATTGGCAGATAGTGGAATTTGAATTCAATAATAATCTAGAATTAGGAGTCTAATGATGATCATGAATGCATTGCCAGTTATCAGGAAAGATTATAGTGGTGCTGGAAAAGCACAGCAGGTCAGGCAGCATCCGAGGAGCAGCAAAATCAGGAATAGAGCTCGAAGGGCTTTTGCCCAAACTGTCGATTTTCCTGCTCCTCAGATGCTGCTTAAGCTGCTGTGCTTTTCCAGCACCACTATAATCTAGACTCTGGTTTCCAGCATCAGCAGTCCTTGTTTTTACCTAGTTGTCAGGAAAGACCCATTTGGCTCACTAGGGCAGGAAACCACCATCCTTACCTGGTCTGGCCTACATGTGATTCCAGACCCACAACAATGGGGTTGACTCTTAACTGTCCTCTGGACAGCTAGTTACAGGCATTAAGTGCTGGCCTAGCTAGTGACGCCCTCATCCCAGTTTGGAAATTTGGAAGATAATTATCAATGCAAACAACTTCCTTTAACACACTGGATGAAGTTTGTGGGGATTTATCATTCTTCATTCTGATTTACTAGTTTCCTTTAAGTTCCCATTCTTCATGACCACTTAGATTCAGCTTTTGGCAGACTTCCTTTCTATCTTCTGTTATTTCTCTATTCCTTATTATAAATTCTCCTGACTCTGCCTTTAATTGACCCACACTTGTTTGAGCCAAATGTTTTGTTTTACGTACCTAGAGACGATTTTACAGACTATTTTTATGTTTTTTTGCTAGATTGCATTCATACTCTGTTCTCCCTTTCCTTATCAATTTCCAGGTTCTCTCATGCTGTATTCTATAAACCTTCAATCTTCAGAATTACTGTTACTTCTTGCAATTTACAGCCTTTTCTTTTAATCTTGAGCAATTTTGAACTTTCTCTATTAGCCTCAGTTGACTGGCCTTTTTTGAGTTTTTCCACCTTGCAGGAATGTATATTTGCTGTAAGTCATGCAAGAGGTCTTTAAAGGCTATCCATTGCCTATTTTATTCCTGTTGAACCATCGGTTTTCCGGCTACTCGGATGCTGCCTGACCTGTTGTGCTTTTCCAGCACCCACTCTAATCTAAACTATGTACAATCATGCACAGGACTAACAGTGATGGACAGTAAATTCTGGTCTAGGCAGCAATGCCCACATTCCATGAAAAAAATAATTTAAAAAGTTAAATTCTTGGCAAGATCACCATTTCTTGTGTGATCTGAATTTCCCTTGAGTATTTGTTGGTGTGGTGCCTGATTGAATAGCTGCACGCCTAGTAATGGAGAGACATCTTCATTGCTGCTTGGAGCAAAACTCCAGGATTTTGACCCAGCAATGATGAAGGAATGATGATATATTTCCATGTTAGGAAGGAGAGTCTTTGAACTTGAAACATTAGCTTTGTTTCTTTCTCCACAGATGCTGTCAGACCTACTGAGTTTTCCCAGAATCCACAGGTTCTTAATTCAGATTTTCAGCATCCACAAAATTTTGCTTTTATCCCATTGACTTCAATTTTGCGTGAGCCCTTATATCAGTCCCTGTTAAATTATTACCTTGATGTCATTCGTTGCCCTTGCCAGCCTTGGTGCTTCAAGAAACTCGTGATGAGGCATATTAAGACCCTGCTGCCCCCCTCACTGGATAACCAGCAGTTCATGTAATGACCAAACCACTCAGCCATTTCCACAACCCTTTGTCTGGCTCTCACCCACTTGGAGAAGAAGGACACCTATGTCCGACTACTATTCATAGACATCAGTTGTATATTTAACACTATCGTTCCTCAGTACTTGATTGGAAAGCTGAGTCTGCTGGGCCTAAATACCTCCTTTTGTAACTAATTCCTGGACGTCCTCAATGGGAGACCTCAGTCGGTCTGTATTAGGAGCAGTATATCCAACACCATCAAACTGTTCACCCTGCTGATGCAGCGATGCACAGGTCAGATCACATCATCAAGTTCGCTGATGATTTGAGTATAGTAGCACAAACAAGTCTGCATACAGAGAGGAGGTGTAGCAGCTAGTGGACTAGTGCAGAGCCAACAACCTGTCCCTAAATGTAGACAAGATGAAAGAGATGGTTGTTGACTTCGGGAGGGCACAGAGCAACCACTTTCTCCTGTGGAGATTGTGAAGAACACCGAATTTCTTGGTGTACACAGAGAACATAGAATATGACAGTGCAGTACAGGCCTTTGATGTTATGCCAATCTGTAGAACCAATATGAAGCCCATCTATCCTACACTGTTCCATTTTCATTCATATGTTTATCCAATGACCATTTAAATGCCATTAAAGTTGGCGAGTCTACTACTGTTGCAGGCAGGACGTTCCACCCCCCTACTACTCTCTGAGTAAAGAAACTGCCTCTGACATCTGTCCTATATCTACCAGCTCTCAGTTTAAAGCTATGTCCCTCCTGCTAGCCATCACCATCTGTCTGCCCTATCTAACCCTCTGATTATCTTATATGTCTCAAGCCATCTCTCAACCTTCTTCTCTCTAATCAAAACAGCCTCAAGTCCCTCAGCCTTTCCTCATAACACCTTCCCTCCATACCAGGCAACATCCTGGTAAATCTCCTCTGAACACTTTCCAAAGCTTCCACATCCTTCATATAATGCGGTGACCAGAACTGTACGCAACACTCCAAGTGCGGCAGCACCAGAGTTTTGTACAGCTGTAGCATAACCTCATACTTCCGAACCGCAATCCCTCTACCAATGAAAGCTAACACACCATATGCCTTCTTAACAACCCTATCAACCTGGGTGGCAACTTTCAGGGATCTATGTACCTGGACACAGATCTCTCTGCTCATCAACATTACCAAGAATCTTACCATTAGTCCAGTACTCTGTATTCCTGTTGCTCCTTCCATAGGGAATCACCTCACTCTTTTCCACATTAAACTCCATTTGCCACCTCTCAGCCAAGCTCTGCAGCTTATCTATGTCTCTCTGTAACCTATAAAAATCCTGCAGCACTATCCATTACTCCACCAACGTTAGTGTCATCAGCAAATTTACTAAACCACCCTTCTACCCTCATCCAGGTCATTTATAAAAATGGCAAACACCTGGCAGAGAATTTCACCTCGACCCTCAACACCAGCTCCATAGCCAAGAAAACCCGGTGGCATCTCTACTTTCTGCACAGGCCCACCCTCCATCCTCACCATATTCTACAGAGGGTTCATTGAGAGTACCCTGAGCTGCTGCATCACTGCCTGGGTCAGGAATTGCACCCTTGTATTGTAAGACCCTATAACAGATAGTGAAGACAGCTGAGAGGATCATCGGGGTCTCTCTACCCTCCATTACAGACATTAACACCACACACTGCATCCAAAAGGCTAAGAGTATTGTGAAAGATCCCACACACCTCTCACTCAAACTCTTCTCCCTCCTGCCATCTGGCAGAAGATACCGGAGCATTTGGCCAGACTGGGCAACAGTTTTTTTCCCCCAAGCCATCAGGCTCCTTAACGCAATGTGATCAGACTCTTCCCTATCTGAAATTCATTGCACGATTTTGAATTGCTGCTAGAAAATTTATTTATATTTCTATTACACTGTAACTTGCGTGTTTTGCGCTTCTTATGCACTTTATGCCATGTACGTGTGTGAAGTTTGTGCTGTCCATGTAGCATCATTGGTCTTGGAGGAGTGATGTCTCGTTTCTACTGTATCAGTTGTATGTGGTAGAAATGACAAATAAAAAGCTTCTCTCTCTCTCGTTCCAATTGATGTTGAAGGGAGTGGTTACTGTATTCAGGAGAAGATTTTTTAATAATCTTTAGCAAAGGAAATCTGCTGGATTTCCTAATCAATGAGGAAAATTGTCCATGTACTGTATATCCTGTTCACAAAAAACAAGAGAAATCCAACCTGACCAATCGCCATACAATCGGCCTACTCTCAATAATCAGCAAAATAGTGGAACAAGTCACCCACAATGCGAACAAGTCACCCACAATGCGAACAAGTCACCCACAATGCGAACAAGTCACCCACAATGCGAACAAGTCACCCACATTGCGAACAAGTCACCCACAATGCGAACAAGTCACCCACATTGCGAACAAGTCACCCACAGTGCGAACAAGTCATCCACAATGCAAACAAGTCACCCACAGTGCGAACAAGTCATCCACAATGCGAACAAGTCATCCACATTGCAAACAAGTCACCCACAATGCGAACAAGTCACCCACAATGCGAACAAGTCATCCACATTGCGAACAAGTCATCCACAATGCGAACAAGTCATCCACATTGTGAACAAGTCACCCACAATGCGAACAAGTCACCCACAATGCGAACAAGTCACCCACAATGCGAACAAGTCACCCACAGTGCGAACAAGTCACCCACAGTGCGAACAAGTCATCCAAAGTGCGAACAAGTCATCCACATTGCGAACAAGTCACCCACAATGCGAACAAGTCATCCACAGTGCGAACAAGTCATCCACATTGCGAACAAGTCATCCACAATGCGAACAAGTCATCCACATTGCGAACAAGTCATCCACAATGCGAACAAGTCACCCACATTGCGAACAAGTCACCCACAATGCGAACAAGTCACCCACAATGCGAACAAGTCACCCACAATGCGAACAAGTCACCCACAATGCGAACAAGTCATCCACAATGCGAACAAGCAGCATTTAGTTAGCAGTGTTGATGCAGTATTGTAAATAATATTTAAATTATATTAAAGTGAGTACTTTGTACAACAAAAAAGCTGAATGGAAGGTAACTGTGAAGAGGATGCAGAGCTTCATTGTGATTTGTATAAGTTGAGTTAGTGTGCATATGCATGGCAGAAGAAGAAAAATGTGGATAAACATGAGGTTATCTGCTTTGGAACAAAAACAGGTAGACAGACTATTATCTGAATGGTGGTAAGTTGGGTGTCCGTGTACGCCAGGTGCTTAACATAAGCATGTAGATGCAACAAGTGGTAAAGAAGGCAAATGGTATGTTGGCCTTCGAAGCAAGAGGATTTGAGTACAGGAACAGGAATATCTTGCTGCAGTTATACAGGCTGAGTGAGACCACATCTGTATTATTCTGTGTCTTTTGCATTTTGGTCTCTTTATCTGAGGAAGTATAATTTGGCACTGGAGGGTGTATAATAATAGTCAAATGAGTTCTAGGAGGCTAAACTGACAAAAGAAGAGAGGCTGCATCAATTAGGACTATATTCACGGGAATTCAGAAAAATGATGGCTTTTCTCATAGATGCCGAATCCTTAGAAGAGTAGAAAGGCAGTAGAGTATACTTAAGAGGGAAATCAGGAGGGCAAAAGGGGGACATGAGATAGCTTTTGCAAATAGAAATAAGGAGAATCCAAATGGTTTTTACAAATACATTAAGGACAAAAGGGTAACTAGGGAGAAAATAAGGCCCCTCAAAGATCACCAAGGTGGCCTTTATGTGGAGTCGCAGAAAATGGGGAAGATACTAAACAAGTATTTTGCGACAGTATTTACTGTGGAAAAGGATATGGAAGATATAGACTGAAGAGAAATAGATGGTGACATCTTGCAAAATGTCCAAATTACAGAGGAGGAAGTGTTCGATGTCTTGAAATGCGTAAAGATGGATAAATCCCCAGGACCTGATCAGGTGTACCCGAGAACACTGCGGGAAGCTAGAGAAGTGATTGCTGGGCCTCTTTTTGAGATATTTGTATCATCGATAGTCACAGGTGAGGTGCCAGAAGACTGGAGGGTGGCTGACATGGTGCGACTGTTTAAGAAGGGAGGTAAGGACAAGCCAGGGAACTATAGACCAGTGAGCCTGACGTCGGTGATGGGCAAGTTGTTGGAGGGAATGCACTACCCTCTACACGATCCACTCCACTATCCACTACACGAGCCTCGACACTATCCTCCACACAAGTCACTACACTATCCACGACACGATCCACTACACTATCCTCTACACTATACTCTACACTATCCTCTACACTGTCCACTACATTATCCTCTACACTATCCTCTACACTATCCACTACACGATCCACTCCACTATTCACTACACTATCCACTACACTATCCTCTATACTAACCTCTACACTATACTCGACACTATCCACTACACGATCCACTCCACTATCCACTACACGATCCTCTACACAAACCTCCACACTAGTCACGACACTATCCATTACACTGTCCTCTACACTATCCATGATACTATCCTCTGCACTATCCTCTACACTATCCACTACACTAACCTCTACACTATCCTCTACATGATCCACAACACTGTCCACTACACTATCCACTACACGATCCTCTACACGATCCTCTACATGATCCTCTACACTATCCTCTACACTATCCCCTACACTACCCTCTACACAATCCTCGACACTATCCACTGCACTATCCTCTCCACTGTCCACTACAATATCCACTACACTATCCTCTACACTATCCTCTACAGTATCCTCTACACTATCCTCTACACTATCCTCGACACAATCCTCGACACAGTCCACTACACTATCCTCTACACTATCCCCTACACTATCCTCTACACCATCCTCTACACTATCCTCTACACCATCCTCTACAGTATACCCTACACTGTCCGCTACACTATCCACTGCACAATCCACTACACTATCCACAACATTATCCTCTACACTATCCTCGACACAATCCACTACACTATCCTCTGCACTATCCACTACACTATTATCTACACTATCCACTACACTATCCTATACACTATCCACAACACTATCCTCTACACTATCCTCGACACTATCCTGTACTCTATTCTCTACACTATCCGCTACACTAACCTCGACACGAACCACTACACTATCCACTACACTATCCTCTGCACTATCCACTACACTATCCTCTATGCTATCCACTATCCACTGCACTATCCTCGACACTATCGACTACACTATCCTCTGCACTATCCTCTGCACTATCCTCTACACTATCCTCTGCACTATCCTCTACACTATCCTCTACACTATCCACTACACTATCCTATACACTATCCACTACACTATCCACTACACTATCCTCTACACTATCCTCTACACTATCCACTGCACTATCCTCTACACTATCCATGACACTATCCTCTACACTATCCACTACACTATCCTCTACACTATCCACTATACTATCGTCTACTCTATCCTCTACACTATCCACTGCACTATCCTCTACACTATCCATGACACTATCCTCTACACTATCCACTACACTATCCTCTACTCTATCCTCTACACTATCCAGTGCACTATTCTCTACACTATCCTCTACACTATCCACTACACTATCCTCAACACTATCCTCTACACTATCCTCTTCACTATCCACTGCACTAACCACTACACTATTCTCTACATTATCCACTACACTATACTCTACACGATCCTCTACACTATCCTCTACACTATCCTCTACACTATCCACTGCACTATCTTCTACACTATCCACGACACTATCCTCTACACTATCCACTACACTATCCACTACACTATCCTCTACACTATCCTCTACACTATCCTCTACACTATCCAGTGCACTATTCTCTACACTATCCTCAACACGATCCACTACAGGCGGCACGGTGGCACAGTGGTTAGCACTGCTGCCTCACAGCGCCAGGGACCTGGGTTCAATTCCCGCCTCAGGCGACTGACTGTGTGGAGTTTGCACGTTCTCCCCGTGTCTGCGTGGGTTTCCACCGGGTGCTCCGGTTTCCTCCCACAGTCCAAAGATGTGCAGGTCAGGTGAATTGGCCATGCTAAATTCCCCGTAGTGTTAGGTAAGGGGTATATGTAGGGGTACGGGTGGGTTGCGCTTCGGCGGGTCGGTGTGGACTTGTTGGGCCGAAGGGCCTGTTTCCACACTGTAAGTAATCTAAATCTAATCTACACTGTCCCGTGCACTATCCTCTACACTATCCTCTACACTATCCACTACACTATCCTTTACACTATCCCCTACACTATCCTCTGCACTATCCACTACACTATCCTCTGCACTATCCTCTACACTATCCAGTGCACTATTCTCTACACTATCCACTACACTATCCTCTACAATATCCTCGACACTATCCTCTACCCTATCCACTACACTATCTTCTACACTATCCACAACACTAACCTCTACACTATCCTCTACACTATCCAGTGCACTATTCTCTACACTATCCACTACACTATCCAGTACACTATCCACAAAACTATCCTCTACAATATCCTCGACACTATCCGCTACACTAACCTCGACACGAACCACTACACTATCCTCTACACTATCCTCTACACTATCCTCTTCACTCTCCACTACACTATCCACGACACTATCCCTTGCACTAGCCTCTACACTATACTCTGCACTATGCACTACACTATCCACAACACTATCATCTCTACTATCCTCTATACTATCCTCAACACGAACCACTACACGAACCACTACACTATCCTCTACACTATCCACTACAATATCCTCTTCACTATCCACTTCACTATCCACTGCACTATCCACTACACTATCCTCTACACTATCCACGACACTGTCCACTACACTATCCACTACACTGTTCACTGCACTATCCGCTACACTATCCTCCGCACTATCCGCTACACTATCCTCTACACTATCCACTGCACTATCCTCTACACTATCCACTACACTATCCACTGCACTATCTACTACACTATTCTCTACACTATCCACTACACTATCCACTGAACTATCCTCTACACTATCCTCTACACTATCCAGTGCACTATCCTGTACACTATCCTCTTCACTATCCACGACACTATCCTCTACAATATCCACTGCACTATCCACTAAACTCTCCACTGCACTATCCTCAACACTATCCACTACACTATCCCTTGCACTATCCTCTACACTATCCTCTGCACTATCCACTACACTATCCTCTACACTATCCACTACACTATCCACAACACTATCCACAACACTATCATCTATACTATCCTCTACACTATCCTCAACACGATCCACTACACTGTCCCCTGCACTATCCACTACACTATCCCCTACACTATCCTCTACACTATCCACTACACTATCCGCTACACTATCTGCTACACTATCCACTACACTATCCTTTACACTATCCCCTACACTATCCTCTGCACTATCCACTACACTATTCTCTACACTATCCTCTACACTATCCTCTACACTATCCACTGCACTATCCTCTACATTATCCACGACACTATCCTCTACACTATCCTCTGCACTACCCTCTACACTATTCACTACACTATCCACTGCACTATCCACTACACTATCCTCTACACTATCCACTACACTATCCACTGCACTATCCACCACACTATCCTCTACACTTTGTGGGCGGCACGGTGGCACAGTGGTTAGCATTGCTGCCTCACAGCGCCTGAGACCCGGGTTCAATTCCCGACTCAGGCGACTGACTGTGTGGAGTTTGCACGTTCTCCCCGTGTCTGCGTGGGTTTCCACCGGGTGCTCCGGTTTCCTCCCACAGTCCAAAGATGTGCGGGTCAGGTGAATTGGCCATGCTAAATTCCCCGTAGTGTTAGGTAAGGGGTATATGTAGGGGTACGGGTGGGTTGCGCTTCGGCGGGTCGGTGTGGACTTGTTGGGCCGAAGGGCCTGTTTCCACACTGTAAGTAATCTAAATCTAATCTACACTGTCCCGTGCACTATCCTCTACACTATCCTCTACACTATCCACTACACTATCCTTTACACTATCCCCTACACTATCCTCTGCACTATCCACTACACTATCCTCTGCACTATCCTCTACCCTATCCTCTACACTATCCAGTGCACTATTCTCTACACTATCCACTACACTATCCTCTACAATATCCTCGACACTATCCTCTACCCTATCCACTACACTATCTTCTACACTATCCACAACACTAACCTCTACACTATCCTCTACACTATCCAGTGCACTATTCTCTACACTATCCACTACACTATCCAGTACACTATCCTCTACACTATCCACAAAACTATCCTCTACAATATCCTCGACACTATCCGCTACACTAACCTCGCCACGAACCACTACACTATCCTCTACACTATCCTCTACACTATCCTCTTCACTCTCCACTGCACTATCCACTACACTATCCACGACACTATCCCTTGCACTAGCCTCTACACTATACTCTGCACTATGCACTACACTATCCACTACACTATCCACAACACTATCATCTCTACTATCCTCTATACTATCCTCAACACGAACCACTACACTAACCTCGACACGAACCACTACACTATCCTCTACACTATCCACTACAATATCCTCTTCACTATCCTCTACACTATCCACTTCACTATCCACTGCACTATCCACTACACTATCCTCTACACTATCCACGACACTGTCCTCTACACTATCCACTACACTGTTCACTGCACTATCCGCTACACTATCCTCCGCACTATCCGCTACACTATCCTCTACACTATCCACTGCACTATCCTCTACACTATCCACTACACTATCCACTGCACTATCTACTACACTATTCTCTACACTATCCACTACACTATCCACTGAACTATCCTCTACACTATCCAGTGCACTATTCTCTACACTATCCTCTACACTATCCACAACACTATCCTCTACAATATCCTCTACACTATCCGCTACGCTAACCTCGACACGAACCACTACACTATCCTCTTCACTATCCACGACACTATCCTCTACAATATCCACTGCACTATCCACTAAACTCTCCACTGCACTATCCTCAACACTATCCACTACACTATCACTTGCACTATCCTCTACACTATCCTCTGCACTATCCACTACACTATCCTCTACACTATCCACTACACTATCCACAACACTATCCACAACACTATCATCTATACTATCCTCTACACTATCCTCAACACGATCCACTACACTGTCCCCTGCACTATCCACTACACTATCCCCTACACTATCCTCTACACTATCCACTACACTATCCACTACACTATCTACTACACTATCCACTACACTATCCTTTACACTATCCCCTACACTATCCTCTGCACTATCCACTACACTATTCTCTACACTATCCTCTACACTATCCTCTACACTATCCACTGCACTATCCTCTACATTATCCACGACACTATCCTCTACACTATCCTCTGCACTACCCTCTACACTATTCACTACACTATCCACTGCACTATCCACTACACTATCCTCTACACTATCCACTACACTATCCACTGCACTATCCACCACACTATCCTCTACACTTTGTGGGCGGCACGGTGGCACAGTGGTTAGCACTGCTGCCTCACAGCGCCTGAGACCCGGGTTCAATTCCCGACTCAGGCGACTGACTGTGTGGAGTTTGCACGTTCTCCCCGTGTCTGCGTGGGTTTCCTCCGGGTGCTCCGGTTTCCTCCCACAGTCCGAAGATGTGCGGGTCAGGTGAATTGGCCATGCTAAATTGCCCGTAGTGTTAGGTAAGAGGTAAATGTAGGGGTTTGGGTGGGGTACGCTTCGGCGGGTCGGTGTGGACTTGTTGGGCCGAAGGGCCTGTTTCCACACTGTAAGTAATCTAATCTAATCTAATCTAATCTAAACTATCCTCTACACTATCCACTGCACTATCCACTACATTGTTCACTGCACTATCCTCTACACTATCCACTGCACTATCCACTACACTGTTCACTGCACTATCCTCTACACTATCCTCTACACTATCCACGACACTATCCAGTGCACTAGTCTCTACACTATCCTCTACACTATCCTCTACACTATCCACTACACTATCCTCTACACTATCCAGTGCACTATTCTCTACACTATCCTCTACACTATCCTCTCCACTATCCACAACACTGTCCTCTACAATATCCTCAACACTATCCGCTACACTAACCTTGACACGAACCACTACACTATCCTCTACACTATCCTCTACAAAATCCACTACACTATCCTCTACACTATCCTCTACACTCTCCTCTACACTATCTACTACACTATCCACTACACTATCCTTTACACTATCCCCTACACTATCCCCTACACTATCCTCTGCACTATCCACTACACTATCCTCTACACTATCCAGTGCACTTATCCTCTACACTATCTGCTACACTATCCACTACACTATCCTTTACACTATCCCCTACACTATCCTCTGCACTATCCACTACACTATCCTCTACACTAACCACTACACTATCCACGATACTATCCTCTACAAAATCCACTACACTAACCTCTACACTATCCTCTACACTCTCCTCTACACTATCTACTACACTATCCACTACACTATCCTTTACACTATCCCCTACACTATCCCCTACACTATCCTCTGCACTATCCACTACACTATCCTCTACACTATCCAGTGCACTTATCCTCTACACTATCTACTACACTATCCACTACACTATCCTTTACACTATCCCCTACACTATCCTCTGCACTATCCACTACACTATCCTCTACACTATCCTCTACACTATCCTCTACACTATCCAGTGCACTTATCCTCTACACTATCTACTACACTATCCACTACACTATCCTTTACACTATCCCCTACACTATCCCCTGCACTATCCACTACAATATCCTCTGCACTATCCTCTGCACTATCCACTACACTATCCTCTGCACTATCCACTACACTATCCTCTACACTATCCAGTGCACTTATCCTCTACACTATCTACTACACTATCCACTACACTATCCTTTACACTATCCCCTACACTATCCTCTGCACTATCCACTACACTATCCACTACACTTATCCTCTACACTATCCTCTACACTATCCCCTGCACTATTCACTACAATATCCACTACACTATTCACAACAATATCCCCTACTCTATCCTCTACACTGTCCTCTTCATTATCCACTACACTATCCTCTACACTATCCACTACATTATCCACTATACTATCCTCGACACTATCCTCTACACTATCCACTACACTATCCTCTACAGTATACCCTACACTATCGTCTGCACTATCCACTACACTATCCACTACACTATCCTCGACACTATCCTCTACACTATCCACTACACTATTCACTGCACTATCCTCGACACTATCCACTACACTATCCTCTACACTATCCACTACACTATCCACTGCAATATCCACTGCACTATCCTCTACACTATCCACTACACTATCCTATACCCTATCCTCTACACTTTCCAGTGCACTATTCACTACACTATCCTCTACACTATCCACTACACTATCCACTACACTATTCACTGCACTATCCTCGACACTATCCACTACACTATCCTCTACACTATCCACTACACTATCTTCTACAGTATCCACGACACTATCCTCTACACTATCCACTACACTATCCACTACACTATCCTCTACACTATCCTCTACACTATCCAATGCACTGTTCTCTACACTATCCTCAACACGATCCACTACAGGCGGCACGGTGGCACAGTGGTTAGCACTGCTGCCTCACAGCGCCAGGGACCTGGGTTCAATTCCCGCCTCAGGCGACTGACTGTGTGGAGTTTGCACGTTCTCCCCGTGTCAGCGTGGGTTTCCACCGGGTGCTCCGGTTTCCTCCCACAGTCCAAAGATGTGCGGGTCAGGTGAATTGGCCATGCTAAATTCCCCGTAGTGTTAGGTAAGGGGTATATGTAGGGGTACGGGTGGGTTGCGCTTCGGCGGGTCGGTGTGGACTTGTTGGGCCGAAGGGCCTGTTTCCACACTGTAAGTAATCTAAATCTAATCTACACTGTCCCGTGCACTATCCTCTACACTATCCCCTACACTATCCTCTACACTATCCTCTACACTATCCTCTACACTATCCACTACACTATCCTTTACACTATCCCCTACACTATCCTCTGCACTATCCACTACACTATCCACTACACTATCCTCTACCCTATCCTCTACACTATCCTCTACACTATCCAGTGCACTATTCTCTACACTATCCACTACACTATCCGGTACACTATCCACAACACTATCCTCTACAATATCCTCGACACTATCCTGTACACTATCCTCTACCCTATCCACTACACTATCTTCTGCACTATCCACAACACTAACCTCTACACTATCCTCTACACTATCCAGTGCACTATTCTCTACACTATCCACTACACTATCCAGTACACTATCCTCTACACTATCCACAAAACTATCCTCTACAATATCCTCGACACTATCCGCTACACTAACCTCGACACGAACCACTACACTATCCTCTACACTATCCTCTTCACTCTCCACTGCACTATCCACTACACTATCCACGACACTATCCCTTGCACTAGCCTCTACACTATACTCTGCACTATGCACTACACTATCCACTACACTATCCACAACACTATCCACAACACTATCATCTCTACTATCCTCTATACTATCCTCAACACGAACTACTACACTAACCTCGACACGAACCACTACACTATCCTCTACACTATCCACTACAATATCCTCTTCACTATCCTCTACACTATCCACTTCACTATCCACTGCACTATCCACTACACTATCCTCTACACTATCCACGACACTGTCCTCTACACTATCCACTACACTGTTCACTGCACTATCCGCTACACTATCCTCCGCACTATCCGCTACACTATCCTCTACACTATCCACTGCACTATCCTCTACACTATCCACTACACTATCCACTGCACTATCTACTACACTATTCTCTACACTATCCACTACACTATCCACTGAACTATCCTCTACACTATCCTCTACACTATCCAGTGCACTATTCTCTACACTATCCTCTACACTATCCACAACACTATCCTCTACAATATCCTCTACACTATCCGCTACGCTAACCTCGACACGAACCACTACACTGTCCTCTTCACTATCCACGACACTATCCTCTACAATATCCACTGCACTATCCACTAAACTCTCCACTGCACTATCCTCAACACTATCCACTACACTATCCCTTGCACTATCCTCTACACTATCCTCTGCACTATCCACTACGCTATCCTCTACACTATCCACTACACTATCCACAACACTATCCACAACACTATCATCTATACTATCCTCTACACTATCCTCAACACGATCCACTACACTGTCCCCTGCACTATCCACTACACTATCCCCTACACTATCCTCTACACTATCCACTACACTATCCACTACACTATCTGCTACACTATCCACTACACTATCCTTTACACTATCCCCTACACTATCCTCTGCACTATCCACTACACTATTCTCTACACTATCCTCTACACTATCCTCTACACTATCCACTGCACTATCCTCTACATTATCCACGACACTATCCTCTACACTATCCTCTGCACTACCCTCTACACTATTCACTACACTATCCACTGCACTATCCACTACACTATCCTCTACACTATCCACTACACTATCCACTGCACTATCCACCACACTATCCTCTACACTTTGTGGGCGGCACGGTGGCACAGTGGTTAGCACTGCTGCCTCACAGCGCCTGAGACCCGGGTTCAATTCCCGACTCAGGCGACTGACTGTGTGGAGTTTGCACGTTCTCCCCGTGTCTGCGTGGGTTTCCTCCGGGTGCTCCGGTTTCCTCCCACAGTCCGAAGATGTGCGGGTCAGGTGAATTGGCCATGCTAAATTGCCCGTAGTGTTAGGTAAGAGGTAAATGTAGGGGTTTGGGTGGGGTACGCTTCGGCGGGTCGGTGTGGACTTGTTGGGCCGAAGGGCCTGTTTCCACACTGTAAGTAATCTAATCTAATCTAATCTAATCTAAACTATCCTCTACACTATCCACTGCACTATCCACTACATTGTTCACTGCACTATCCTCTACACTATCCACTGCACTATCCACTACACTGTTCACTGCACTATCCTCTACACTATCCTCTACACTATCCACGACACTATCCTCTACACTATCCAGTGCACTATTCTCTACACTATCCTCTACACTATCCTCTACACTATCCACTACACTATCCTCTACACTATCCATTGCACTATTCTCTACACTATCCTCTGCACTATCCTCTACACTATCCACAACACTGTCCTCTACAATATCCTCAACACTATCCGCTACACTATTCTCTACACTATCCTCTACACTATCCTCTACACTATCCACTACACTATCCTCTACACTATCCAGTGCACTATTCTCTACACTATCCTCTACACTCTCCTCTACACTATCTACTACACTATCCACTACACTATCCTTTACACTATCCCCTACACTATCCCCTACACTATCCTCTGCACTATCCACTACACTATCCTCTACACTATCCAGTGCACTTATCCTCTACACTATCTACTACACTATCCACTACACTATCCTCTGCACTATCCACTACACTATCCTCTACACTAACCACTACACTATCCACGACACTATCCTCTACAAAATCCACTACACTATCCTCTACACTATCCTCTACACTCTCCTCTACACTATCTACTGCACTATCCACTACACTATCCTTTACACTATCCCCTACACTATCCCCTGCACTATCCACTACACTATCCTCTACACTATCCAGTGCACTTATCCTCTACACTATCTACTACACTATCCACTACACTATCCTTTACACTATCCCCTACACTATCCTCTGCACTATCCACTACACTATCCTCTACACTATCCTCTACACTATCCTCTACACTATCCAGTGCACTTATCCTCTACACTATCTACTACACTATCCACTACACTATCCTTTACACTATCCCCTACACTATCCCCTGCACTATCCACTACAATATCCTCTGCACTATCCACTACAATATCCTCTGCACTATCCACTACACTATCCTCTACACTATCCAGTGCACTTATCCTCTACACTATCTACTACACTATCCACTGCACTATCCTTTACACTATCCCCTACACTATCCTCTGCACTATCCACTACACTATCCACAACACTTATCCACTACACTATCCACTACACTTATCCCCTACTCTATCCTCTACACTGTCCTCTTCATTATCCACTACACTATCCTCTACACTATCCACTACATTATCCACTATACTATCCTCTACACTATCCTCTACACTATCCACTACACTATCCTCTACAGTATACCCTACACTATCGTCTGCACTATCCACTACACTATCCACTACACTATCCTCGACACTATCCTCTACACTATCCACTACACTATTCACTGCACTATCCTCGACACTATCCACTACACTATCCTCTACACTATCCTCTACACTTTCCAGTGCACTATCCGCTGCACTATCCTCTGCACTATCCGCTACACTTTCCTCTACACTATCCACTGCACTATCCACTACACTATCCTATACCCTATCCTCTACACTTTCCAGTGCACTATCCGCTGCACTATCCACTACACTATCCTCTACACTATCCACTACACTATCCTCTACACTATCCTCTACACTATCCTCTACACTATCCACTGCACTATCCTCTACACTATCCTCTACACTATCCTCTACACTATCCTCGACACTATCCTCGACACTATCCAGTACACTATCCTCTACACTATCCCCTACACTATCCACTACACCATCCGCTACACTATCCCGTACACTATCCTCTACACTATCCACTACAGTATCCTCTACACTATCCACTACACTATCCTCTATACTATCCACTACGCTATCCACTACACTATCCCCTACACTATCCCCTACACTGTCCACTACACTATCCTCTACACTATCCACTACACTATCCACTACACTATCCACTGCACTATCCACTACACTATCCCCGACACGATCCTCTACACTATAGAACATAGAAAGATACAGCGCAGTACAGGCCCTTCGGCCCTCGATGTTGCGCCGACCGAATCCTACCTAACCTACACTAGCCCAATAACTTCCAAATGCCTATCCAATGCCCGCTTAAATGACCATAAAGAAGGAGAGTTCACCACTGCTACTGGCAGGGCATTCCATGAACTCACAACCCGCTGTGTAAAGAATCTACCCCTAACATCTGTCCTATACCTACCACCCCTTAATTTAAAGCTGTGTCCCCTAGTAACACCTGACTACATTAGCGGTAAAAGGTCCTCAGTGTCGACCCTATCTAAACCCCTAATCATCTTATACACCTCTATCAAATCTCCCCTAAACCTTCTCTTCTCCAATGAGAACAGCCCCAAGTGCCTCAGCCTTTCCTCATAAGATTTTCCTACCATTCCAGGCAACATCCTGGTAAACCTCCTCTGCACTCGTTCCAATGCCTCCACATCCTTCCTATAGTATGGCGACCAAAACTGCACACAATACTCCAGATGAGGCCGCACCAGAGTCTTATACAACTGCAACATGACCTCAGGACTCCGGAACTCAATTCCTCTGCCAATAAAGCCCAGTACACCATATGCCTTCCTCACAGCACTATTTACCTGGGTGGCAACTTTCAGAGATCTGTGTACATGGACACCAAGATCCCTCTGCTCATCCACACTACCAAGTAGCCTACCATTAGCCCAGTAATCCATCTTCTTGTTACTCCTACCAAAGTGAATGACTTCACACTTCGCTACATTGAACTCCATTTGCCACATTTCCGCCCAGCTCTGCAACTTATCTATATCCCGCTGTAACCTACCACTTCCTTCCTCACTATCCACAACTCCACCGACTTTTGTGTCATCCACAAACTTGCTTACCCAGCTTTCAAGCCCCTCCTCTAGATCATTTATAAAGATAACAAAAAGCAATGGTCCCAAAACAGATCCTTGTGGTACACCGCTAGTAACTGCACTCCAAGATGAACATAATCCATCAACTACTACCCTCTGTCTCCTTCCAGCCAGCCAATTCCTAATCCAAACCTCTAATGTATCCTCAATGCCATACCTCCGTAGTTTTAGCATTAGCCTACCATGGGGAACCTTATCGAACGCCTTACTAAAATCCATATACACAACATCTACTGCTTTACCCGCGTCCACTTCCTTAGTCACCTTCTCAAAGAACTCAATAAGGTTTGTGAGGCACGACCTGTCCTTCACAAAACCATGCTGGCTATCCTTGATCACGTTATTCCTATCCAGATGTTCATAAATCTTATCCCTTACCATTCTCTCTAAGACTTTGCCCACCACTGAAGTCAGACTCACTGGCCTATAGTTACTAGGGCTATCCCTACTCCCTTTCTTGAACAAGGGGACCACATTCGCTATCCTCCAGTCCTCTGGTACTATTCCCGTTGACAATGACGACATAAAAATCCAGGCCAATGGCTCTGCTATCTCCTCCCTAGCTTCCCATAGGATCCTAGGGTAAATGCCATCAGGCCCAGGAGACTTATCTATTTTCATCCTCTCCAATATTCCCAGAACCTCTTCCCTGCATATTTCCAGGCCATCCATTCTAATCATTTGTGACTCCATATTCACATCAGCAACAGTGTCCTGTTCCTGAGTGAATACTGATGAAAAGTATTGATTTAGTGTCTCTCCAATCTCCTCCGCCTCCACGCACAACTTCCCACTACTATCCTTGACAGGACCGATACCTACCCTAGTCATCCTTTTATTCCTGACATACCTATAGAAAGCCTTTGGGTTTTCCCTAATCCTACCAGCTAAAGACTTTTCATGTCCCCTTCTCGCTGCTCTTAGCTCTCTCTTTAGATCCTTCCTGGCTACCTTATAACTCTCTATCGCCCCAACTGAACCTTCACGCCTCATCTTTACATATGCCGCCTTCTTCCCTTTCACAAGGGATTCCAATTCCTTATTAAACCACGGCTGCCTCACAAGGCCCTTTACACCATGCCTGACTGGTACATACTTATCGAGGACACGTAGTAGCTGCTCCTTGAACAATCCCCACATCTCATTAGTGTTCTTCTCTTGAAGCCTGTTTTTCCAATCCACACATCCTAAGTCATGCCTCACTGCATCATAATTTCCCTGCCCCCAGCTATAACTCTTGCCCTGCGGCGCACACTTATCCCTCTCCATCACTAAAGTAAAAGTCACCGAGTTGTGGTCACTGTCCCCGAAGTGCTCACCTACCTCCAAGTCTAACACCTGGCCTGGTTCATTACCTAGAACCAAATCCAGTATAGCCTCACCTCTTGTTGGCCTGTCTACATATTGTGTCAGGAAATCCTCCTGCACACATTGGACAAACACCGACCCATCTAATGAACTCGATGAACTATCCACTATACTATCCTCTGCACTATCCACTACACTATCCTCTACACTATCCCCTGCACTATCCCCTACACTTTCGTCTCCTCTATCCTCTACACTATCCCCTGCACTATCCTTTACACTATCCCAGACACTATCCCAGACACTATCCCCTACACAATCCTCTACACTATCCACTACACTATCCACTACACTATCCTCTACACTATCCACTACACTATCCACTTCACTATCTTCTACACTATCCAGTACACTATCCACTACGCTATCCACTACAATATCCTCTACACTATCCTCTACACTATCCTCTACACTATCCACTGCAATATCCACTGCAATATCCACTGCACTATCCACTACACTATCCCCTACACAATCCTCTACACTATCCACTACACTATCCACTACACTATCCTCTACACTATCCACTACACTATCCTCTACACTATCCTCTACACTGTCCACTACACTATTCTCTACACTTTCCACTGCACTATCCTCTACACGATCCACTACACTATCCCCTACACTATCCCCGACACTATCCACTTCACTATCTTCTACACTATCCAGTACACTATCCACTACGCTATCCACTACAATATCCTCTACACTATCCTCTGCACTATCCTCTACACTATCCTCTACACTATCCACTGCAATATCCACTGCACTATCCACTACACTATCCACTGCACTATCCTCTACACTATCCACGACACTATCCTCTACACTATCCACTACACTGTTCACTGCACTATCCTCTACACTATCCACTACACTATCCTCTACACTATCCACTACACTGTTCACTGCACTATCCTCTACACTATCCTCTACACTATCCCCTACACTATCCCCGACACTATCCACTTCACTATCTTCTACACTATCCAGTACACTATCCACTGCGCTATCCACTACAATATCCACTACACTGTTCACTGCATTATCCTCTACACTATCCACTACACTATCCTATACACTATCCACTACACTATCCTCTGCACTATCCGCTACACTATCCTCTACACTATCCACTGCACTATCCTCTACACTATCCTCTACACTATCCACTGCACTATCCTCTACTCTATCCACTACACTATCCACTGAACTATCCTCTACACTATCCTCTACACTATCCACTACACTCTCCATTACACTATCCTCTACACTATCCTCTACACTATCCAGTGCACTATTCTCTACACTATCCTCTACACTATCCACTACACTATCCACTACACTATCCACAACACTATCCTCTACAATATCCACGACACTATCCATTACTCAATCCTCTACACTATCCTCTACACTAACCTCGACACGAACCACTACACTATCCTCTACACAATCCACTACACTATCCTCTACAATGTCCTCTACACTATCCTCTTCACTATCCACTGCACTAACCACTACACTCTCCACTGCACTATCCTCTGCACTATCCACTACACTATCCATTACACTATCCTCTATACTATCCTCTACACTATCCTCTATAGTATACCATACACTGTCCACTACACTATCCTCTACACTATCCTCTACACGATCCATTATACAATCCACAACACTATCCTCTATACTATCCTCTACAGTATACCCTACACTATCCTCAGCAGAATACCCTACACTGTCCACTACACTATCCTCTACACTATCCATTACACTATCCACAACACTATCCACTACACTATCATCTATACTATCCTCTACACTATCCTGAACACGATCCACTACACTGTCCCCTGCACTATCCTCGACACTATCCTCTACACTATCCTCTACACTATCCTCGACACTATCCTCGACACTATCCAGTACACTATCCTCTACACTATCCCCTACACTATCCACTACACCATCCGCTACACTATCCCGTACACTATCCTCTACACTATCCACTACACTATCCTCTATACTATCCACTACGCTATCCACTACACTATCCCCTACACTATCCCCTACACTGTCCACTACACTATCCTCTACACTATCCACTACACTATCCACTACACTATCCACTGCACTATCCACTACACTATCCCCGACACGATCCTCTACACTATAGAACATAGAAAGATACAGCGCAGTACAGGCCCTTCGGCCCTCGATGTTGCGCCGACCGAATCCTACCTAACCTACACTAGCCCAATAACTTCCAAATGCCTATCCAATGCCCGCTTAAATGTCCATAAAGAAGGAGAGTTCACCACTGCTACTGGCAGGGCATTCCATGAACTCACAACCCGCTGTGTAAAGAATCTACCCCTAACATCTGTCCTATACCTACCACCCCTTAATTTAAAGCTGTGTCCCCTAGTAACACCTGACTACATTAGCGGTAAAAGGTCCTCAGTGTCGACCCTATCTAAACCCCTAATCATCTTATACACCTCTATCAAATCTCCCCTAAACCTTCTCTTCTCCAATGAGAACAGCCCCAAGTGCCTCAGCCTTTCCTCATAAGATTTTCCTACCATTCCAGGCAACATCCTGGTAAACCTCCTCTGCACTCGTTCCAATGCCTCCACATCCTTCCTATAGTATGGCGACCAAAACTGCACACAATACTCCAGATGAGGCCGCACCAGAGTCTTATACAACTGCAACATGACCTCAGGACTCCGGAACTCAATTCCTCTACCAATAAAGCCCAGTACACCATATGCCTTCCTCACAGCACTATTTACCTGGGTGGCAACTTTCAGAGATCTGTGTACATGGACACCAAGATCCCTCTGCTCATCCACACTACCAAGTAGCCTACCATTAGCCCAGTAATCCATCTTCTTGTTACTCCTACCAAAGTGAATGACTTCACACTTCGCTACATTGAACTCCATTTGCCACATTTCCGCCCAGCTCTGCAACTTATCTATATCCCGCTGTAACCTACCACTTCCTTCCTCACTATCCACAACTCCACCGACTTTTGTGTCATCCACAAACTTGCTTACCCAGCTTTCAAGCCCCTCCTCTAGATCATTTATAAAGATAACAAAAAGCAATGGTCCCAAAACAGATCCTTGTGGTACACCGCTAGTAACTGCACTCCAAGATGAACATAATCCATCAACTACTACCCTCTGTCTCCTTCCAGCCAGCCAATTCCTAATCCAAACCTCTAATGTATCCTCAATGCCATACCTCCGTAGTTTTAGCATTAGCCTACCATGGGGAACCTTATCGAACGCCTTACTAAAATCCATATACACAACATCTACTGCTTTACCCGCGTCCACTTCCTTAGTCACCTTCTCAAAGAACTCAATAAGGTTTGTGAGGCACGACCTGTCCTTCACAAAACCATGCTGGCTATCCTTGATCACGTTATTCCTATCCAGATGTTCATAAATCTTATCCCTTACCATTCTCTCTAAGACTTTGCCCACCACTGAAGTCAGACTCACTGGCCTATAGTTACTAGGGCTATCCCTACTCCCTTTCTTGAACAAGGGGACCACATTCGCTATCCTCCAGTCCTCTGGTACTATTCCCGTTGACAATGACGACATAAAAATCCAGGCCAATGGCTCTGCTATCTCCTCCCTAGCTTCCCATAGGATCCTAGGGTAAATGCCATCAGGCCCAGGAGACTTATCTATTTTCATCCTCTCCAATATTCCCAGAACCTCTTCCCTGCATATTTCCAGGCCATCCATTCTAATCATTTGTGACTCCATATTCACATCAGCAACAGTGTCCTGTTCCTGAGTGAATACTGATGAAAAGTATTGATTTAGTGTCTCTCCAATCTCCTCCGCCTCCACGCACAACTTCCCACTACTATCCTTGACAGGACCGATACCTACCCTAGTCATCCTTTTATTCCTGACATACCTATAGAAAGCCTTTGGGTTTTCCCTAATCCTACCAGCTAAAGACTTTTCATGTCCCCTTCTCGCTGCTCTTAGCTCTCTCTTTAGATCCTTCCTGGCTACCTTATAACTCTCTATCGCCCCAACTGAACCTTCACGCCTCATCTTTACATATGCCGCCTTCTTCCCTTTCACAAGGGATTCCAATTCCTTATTAAACCACGGCTGCCTCACAAGGCCCTTTACACCATGCCTGACTGGTACATACTTATCGAGGACACGTAGTAGCTGCTCCTTGAACAATCCCCACATCTCATTAGTGTTCTTCTCTTGAAGCCTGTTTTTCCAATCCACACATCCTAAGTCATGCCTCACTGCATCATAATTTCCCTGCCCCCAGCTATAACTCTTGCCCTGCGGCGCACACTTATCCCTCTCCATCACTAAAGTAAAAGTCACCGAGTTGTGGTCACTGTCCCCGAAGTGCTCACCTACCTCCAAGTCTAACACCTGGCCTGGTTCATTACCTAGAACCAAATCCAGTATAGCCTCACCTCTTGTTGGCCTGTCTACATATTGTGTCAGGAAATCCTCCTGCACACATTGGACAAACACCGACCCATCTAATGAACTCGATGAACTATCCACTATACTATCCTCTACACTATCCACTGCACTATCCACTACACTATCCTCTACACTATCCCCTGCACTATCCCCTACACTTTCGTCTCCTCTATCCTCTACACTATCCCCTGCACTATCCTTTACACTATCCCAGACACTATCCCAGACACTATCCCCTACACAATCCTCTACACTATCCACTACACTATCCACTACACTATCCTCTACACTATCCACTACACTATCCCCTACACTATCCCCGACACTATCCACTTCACTATCTTCTACACTATCCAGTACACTATCCACTACGCTATCCACTACAATATCCTCTACACTATCCTCTACACTATCCACTGCAATATCCACTGCAATATCCACTGCACTATCCACTACACTATCCCCTACACAATCCTCTACACTATCCACTACACTATCCACTACACTATCCTCTACACTATCCACTACACTATCCTCTACACTATCCTCTACACTGTCCACTACACTATTCTCTACACTTTCCACTGCACTATCCTCTACACGATCCACTACACTATCCCCTACACTATCCCCGACACTATCCACTTCACTATCTTCTACACTATCCAGTACACTATCCACTACGCTATCCACTACAATATCCTCTACACTATCCTCTGCACTATCCTCTACACTATCCTCTACACTATCCACTGCAATATCCACTGCACTATCCACTACACTATCCACTGCACTATCCTCTACACTATCCACGACACTATCCTCTACACTATCCACTACACTGTTCACTGCACTATCCTCTACACTATCCACGACACTATCCTCTACACTATCCACTACACTGTTCACTGCACTATCCTCTACACTATCCTCTACACTATCCCCTACACTATCCCCGACACTATCCACTTCACTATCTTCTACACTATCCAGTACACTATCCACTGCGCTATCCACTACAATATCCACTACACTGTTCACTGCATTATCCTCTACACTATCCACTACACTATCCTATACACTATCCACTACACTATCCTCTGCACTATCCGCTACACTATCCTCTACACTATCCACTGCACTATCCTCTACACTATCCTCTACACTATCCACTGCACTATCCTCTACTCTATCCACTACACTATCCACTGAACTATCCTCTACACTATCCTCTACACTATCCACTACACTCTCCACTACACTATCCTCTACACTATCCTCTACACTATCCAGTGCACTATTCTCTACACTATCCTCTACACTATCCACTACACTATCCACTACACTATCCACAACACTATCCTCTACAATATCCACGACACTATCCATTACTCAATCCTCTACACTATCCTCTACACTAACCTCGACACGAACCACTACACTATCCTCTACACAATCCACTACACTATCCTCTACAATGTCCTCTACACTATCCTCTTCACTATCCACTGCACTAACCACTACACTCTCCACTGCACTATCCTCTGCAATATCCACTACACTATCCATTACACTATCCTCTATACTATCCTCTACACTATCCTCTATAGTATACCATACACTGTCCACTACACTATCCTCTACACGATCCATTATACAATCCACAACACTATCCTCTATACTATCCTCTACAGTATACCCTACACTATCCTCAGCAGAATACCCTACACTGTCCACTACACTATCCTCTACACTATCCATTACACTATCCACAACACTATCCACTACACTATCATCTATACTATCCTCTACACTATCCTGAACACGATCCACTACACTGTCCCCTGCACTATCCTCGACACTATCCACAACACTATGCTCTACACTATCCCCTGCACTATCCACTACAATATCCACTACACTATCCCCAACACTATCCTCTACACTATCCCCTGCACTATCCACTACACTATCCACAACACTATCCTCTACACTATCCTCTACACTATCCCCTGCACTATCCACTACACTATCCACAACAATATCCCCTACTCTATCCTCTACACTATCCACTACACTATCCTCTACACTATCCACGACACTATCCTCTACACTATCCACTACACTGTTCACTGCACTATCCTCTACACTATCCTCTACACTATCCTCTACACTATCCACTACACTGTTCACTGCACTATCCTCTACACTATCCTCTACACTATCCTCTGCATTATCCACTACACTATCCACTGCACTATCCACTACACTATCCTCTGCACTATCCACTACACTGTTCACTGCACTATCCTCTACACTATCCTATACACTATCCACTACACTATCCACTACACTATCGACTACACTATCCACTGCACTATCCGCTACACTATCCTCTACACGATCCATTATACAATCCACAACACTATCCTCTATACTATCCTCTACAGAATACCCTACACTATCCTCAACAGAATACCCTACACTGTCCACTACACTATCCTCTACACTATCCACTACACTATCCACAACACTATCCACTACACTATCATCTATACTATCCTCTACACTATCCTGAACACGATCCACTACACTGTCCCCTGCACTATCCTCGACACTATCCACAACACTATGCTCTACACTATCCCCTGCACTATCCACTACAATATCCACTACACTATCCCCAACACGATCCTCTACACTATCCTCTACACTATCCCCTGCACTATCCACTACACTGTTCACTGCACTATCCACTACACTATCCTCTACACTATCCACTACACTATCCTATACACTATCCTCTACACTATCCTCTACACTGTCCACTATGGGCGGCACGGTGGCACAGTGGTTAGCACTGCTGCCTCACAGCGCCTGAGACCCGGGTTCAATTCCCAACTCAGGCGACTGACTGTGTGGAGTTTGCACGTTCTCCCCGTGTCTGCGTGGGTTTCCTCCGGGTGCTCCGGTTTCCTCCCACAGTCCAAAGATGTGCGGGTCAGGTGAATTGGCCATGCTAAATTGTCCATAGTGTTAGGTAGGGGTAAATGTAGGGGTATGCGTGGGTTGCGCTTCGGCGGGTCGGTGTGGACTTGTTGGGCCGAAGGGCCTGTTTCCACACTGTAAGTCTAATCTAATCTAATCTAATCTATCCTCTACACTATCCACGACACTATCCTCTACACTATCCACTACACTATCCTCTACACTATCCAGTGCACTATTCTCTACACTATCCTCTACACTATCCTCTACACTATCCACTACACTATCCACTACGCTATCCACTACAATATCCTCTAAACTATCCTCTGCACTATCCTCTACACTATCCTCTACACTATCCAATGCACTATCCACTACACTATCCTCTACACTATCCACTACACTATTCTCTACACTATCCACGACACTATCCACTACACTATCCTCTACACTATCCACTACACTATCCTCTACACTATCCTCTACACTGTCCACTACACTATTCTCTACACTTTCCACTGCACTATCCTCTACACGATCCACTACACTATCCCCTACACTATCCCCGACACTATCCACTTCACTATCTTCTACACTATCCAGTACACTATCCACTACGCTATCCACTACAATATCCTCTACACTATCCTCTGCACTATCCTCTACACTATCCTCTACACTATCCACTGCAATATCCACTGCACTATCCACTACACTATCCACTGCACTATCCTCTACACTATCCACGACACTATCCTCTACACTATCCACTACACTGTTCACTGCACTATCCTCTACACTATCCACGACACTATCCTCTACACTATCCACTACACTGTTCACTGCACTATCCTCTACACTATCCTCTACACTATCCCCTACACTATCCCCGACACTATCCACTTCACTATCTTCTACACTATCCAGTACACTATCCACTGCGCTATCCACTACAATATCCACTACACTGTTCACTGCATTATCCTCTACACTATCCACTACACTATCCTATACACTATCCACTACACTATCCTCTGCACTATCCGCTACACTATCCTCTACACTATCCACTGCACTATCCTCTACACTATCCTCTACACTATCCACTGCACTATCCTCTACTCTATCCACTACACTATCCACTGAACTATCCTCTACACTATCCTCTACACTATCCACTACACTCTCCACTACACTATCCACAACAATATCCCCTACTCTATCCTCTACACTATCCACTACACTATCCTCTACACTATCCAGTGCACTATTCTCTACACTATCCTCTACACTATCCTCTACACTATCCACTACACTATCCACTACGCTATCCACTACAATATCCTCTAAACTATCCTCTGCACTATCCTCTACACTATCCTCTACACTATCCAATGCACTATCCACTACACTATCCTCTACACTATCCACTACACTATTCTCTACACTATCCACGACACTATCCACTACACTGTTCACTGCACTATCCTCTACACTATCCTCTACACTATCCACTACACTATCCTATACACTATCCACTACACTATCCACTACATTATCCTCTACACTATCCAGTGCACTATTCTCTACACTATCCTCTTCACTATCCACTGCACTAACCACTACACTATTCTCTACATTATCCACTACACTATACTCTACACGATCCTCTACACTATCCACTACACTATCCTCTACACTATCCTCTACACTATCCAGTGCACTATTCTCTACACTATCCTCAACACGATCCACTACACTGTCCCGTGCACTATCCTCGACGCTATCCACTACACTATCCTTTACACTATCCCCTACACTATCCTCTGCACTATCCACTACACTATCCTCTACACTATCCTCTACACTATCCACTGCACTATCCTCTACACTATCCACTAAACTATCCACTGCACCATCCACTACACTATCCTCTACACAATCCTCTCCCCTATCCTCTACACTATCCAGTGCACTATTCTCTACACTATCCACTACACTATCCAGTACACTATCCACAACACTATCCTCTACAATATCCTCGACACTATTCAGTACTCTATCCTCTACACTATCCTCCACCCTATCCACTACACTAACCTCTACACTATCCTCTACACTATCCAGTGCACTATTCTCTACACTATCCACTACACTATCCAGTACACTATCCTCTACACTATCCACAAAACTATCCTCTACAATATCCTCGACACCATCCGCTACACTAACCTCGACACGAACCACTACACTATCCTCTACACTATCCTCTACACTATCCTCTTCACTCTCCACTGCACTATCCACTGCACTATCCACTACACTATCCACGACACTATCCCATGCACTAGCCTCTACACTATCCTCTGCACTATCCACTACACTATCCTCTACACTATCCACTACACTATCCACAACACTATCATCTCTACTATCCTCTACACTATCCTCAACACGAACCACTACACTAACCTCGACACGAACCACTACACTATCCTCTACACTATCCACTAAAATATCCTCTACACTATCCTCTACACTATCCTCTTCACTATCCACTGCACTATCCACTACACTATCCTCTACACTATCCACTACACTATCCTCTACACTATCCACGACATTATCCTCTACACTATCCACTACACTGTTCACTGCACTATCCTCTACACTATCCTCTACACTATCCACTACACTATCCTATACACTATCCACTGCACTATCCTCTACACTATCCACGACACTATCCTCTACACTATCCACTGCACTATCCTCTACACTATCCACTACACTATCCACTGCACTATCTACTACACTATTCTCTACACTATCCACTACACTATCCACTGAACTATCCTCTACACTATCCTCTACACTATCCAGTGCACTATTCTCTACACTATCCTCTACACTATCCTCTACACTATGCACAACACTATCCTCTACAATATCCTCTACACTATCCGCTACACTAACCTTGACACGAACCACTACACTATCCTCTTCACTATCCACTGCACTATCCACTACACTATCCACGACACTATCCTCTACAATATCCACTACACTATCCACTAAACTCTCCACTGCACTATCCTCAACACTATCCACTACACTATCCTCTGCACTATCCTCTACACTATCCTCTACACTATCCACTACACTATCCTCTGCACTATCCTCTACACTATCCTCAACACGATCCACTACACTGTCCCCTGCACTATCCACTACACTATCAACTACACTATCCACTACACTATCCTCTACACTATCCACTACACTATCTACTACACTATCCACTACACTATCCTCTGCACTATCCACTACACTATCCTCTACACTATCCTCTACACTATCCACTGCACTATCCTCTACATTATCCACGACACTATCCTCTACACTATCCACTGCACTACCCTCTACACTATTCACTACACTATCCACTGCACTATCCACTACACTATCCTCTACACTATCCACTACACTATCCACTGCACTATCCACCACACTATCCTCTACACTTTGTGGGCGGCACGGTGGCACAGTGGCACAGTGGTTAGCACTGCTGCCTCACAGCGCCTGAGACCCGGGTTCAATTCCCGACTCAGGCGACTGACTGTGTGGAGTTTGCACGTTCTCCCCGTGTCTGCGTGGGTTTCCTCCGGGTACTCTGGTTTCCTCCCACAGTCCAAAGATGTGCGGGTCAGGTGAATTGGCCATGCTAAATTGCCCGTAGTGTTAGGTAAGGGGTAAATGTAGGGGTTTGGGTGGGGTACGCTTCGGCGGGTCGGTGTGGACTTGTTGGGCCGACGGGCCTGTTTCCACACTGTAAGTAATCTAATCTAAACTAATCTAATCTAATCTAAACTATCCTCTACACTATCCACTGCACTATCCACTACACTGTTCACTGCACTATCCTCTACACTATCCTCTACACTATCCTCTACACTATCCACTACACTATCCTCTACACTATCCTCTTCACTATCCACTGCACTATCCACTACACTGTTCACTGCACTATCCTCTCCACTATCCTCGACACTATCCTCTACACTATCCACTGCACTATCCACTGCACTATTCTCTACACTATCCTCTACACTATCCTCTACACTATCCACTACACTATCTTCTACACTATCCAGTGCACTATTCTCTACACTATCCTCTACACTACCCTCTACACTATCCGCTACACTAACCTCGACACTATCCACTACACTAACCACTACACTATCCACAACACTATCCTCTACAAAATCCACTACACTATCCTCTACACTCTCCTCTACACTATCCACTACACTATCCTTTATACTATCCCCTACACTATCCTCTGCACTATCCTCTGCACTATCCACTACACTATCCTCTACACTATCCTCTACACTATCTACTACACTATCCACTACACTATCCTTTACACTATCCCCTACACTATCCTCTGCACTATCCACTACACTATCCTCTACACTATCCACTACACTATCCTCTACACTATCCACTACACTTATCCTCTACACTATCCCCTACACTATCCTCTGCACTATCCACTACACTATCCACTACACTATCCACTACACTTATCCTCTACACTATCCTCTACACTATCCCCTGCACTATCCACTACAATATCCACTACACTATTCACAACAATATCCCCTACTCTATCCTCGACACTATCCTCTACACTGTCCTCTTCATTATCCACTACACTATCCTCTACACTATCCACTACATTATCCACTATACTATCCACTAGACTATCCACTACAGTATCCACTACACTATCCTCGACACTATCGTCTGCACTATCCACTACACTATCCTCAACACCATCCACTACACTATCCACTACACTATCCTCGACACTATCCTCTACACTATCCACTACACTATTCACTGCACTATCCTCGACACTATCCACTACACTATCCTCTACACTATCCACTACACTATCCTCTACACGATCCACTACACTATCCTATACCCTATCCTCTACACTTTCCAGTGCACTATCCGCTGCACTATCCTCTGCACTATCCGCTACACTATCCGCTACACTATCCGCTACACTATCCACTACACTATCCTCTACACTATCCACTGCACTATCCACTACACTGTTCACTGCACTATCCTCTACACTATCCTCTACACTATCCTCTACACTATCCATTACACTATCCTCTACACTATCCTCTTCACTATCCACTGCACTATCCACTACACTGTTCACTGCACTATCCTCTCCACTATCCTCGACACTATCCTCTACACTATCCACTGCACTATCCACTGCACTATTCTCTACACTATCCTCTACACTATCCTCTACACTATCCACTACACTATCTTCTACACTATCCAGTGCACTATTCTCTACACTATCCTCTACACTATCCTCTACACTATCCACAACACTATCCTCTACACTATCCGCTACACTAACCTCGACACGAACCACTACACTATCCTCTACACTATCCACTACACTAACCACTACACTATCCACAACACTATCCTCTACAAAATCCACTACACTATCCTCTACACTCTCCTCTACACTATCCACTACGCTATCCTTTATACTATCCCCTACACTATCCTCTGCACTATCCACTACACTATCCTCTACACTATCCTCTACACTATCCACTACACTATCCACTACACTATCCTCTACACTATCCCCTACACTATCCTCTGCACTATCCACTACACTATCCTCTACACTATCCACTACACTATCCTCTACACTATCCACTACACTTATCCTCTACACTATCCCCTACACTATCCTCTGCACTATCCACTACACTATCCACTACACTATCCACTACACTATCCTCTACACTATCCACTACACTTATCCTCTACACTATCCTCTACACTATCCTCTACACTATCCCCTGCACTATCCACTACAATATCCACTACACTATTCACAACAATATCCCCTACTCTATCCTCGACACTATCCTCTACACTGTCCTCTTCATTATCCACTACACTATCCTCTACACTATCCACTACATTATCCACTATACTATCCACTAGACTATCCACTACAGTATCCACTACACTATCCTCGACACTATCGTCTGCACTATCCACTACACTATCCTCAACACCATCCACTACACTATCCACTACACTATCCTCGACACTATCCTCTACACTATCCACTACACTATTCACTGCACTATCCTCGACACTATCCACTACACTATCCTCTACACTATCCACTACACTATCCTCTACACTATCCTCTACACTATCCTCTTCACTCTCCACTGCACTATCCACTACACTATCCCATGCACTAGCCTCTACACTATCCTCTGCACTATCCACTACACTATCCTCTACACTATCCACTGCACTATCCTCTACACTATCCACGACACTATCCTCTACACTATCCACTGCACTATCCTCTACACTATCCTCTACACTATCCCCTGCACTATCCACTACACTATCCACAACACTATCATCTCTACTATCCTCTACACTATCCTCAACACGAACCACTACACTAACCTCGACACGAACCACTACACTATCCTCTACACTATCCACTACACTAACCACTACACTATCCACAACACTATCCTCTACAAAATCCACTACACTATCCTCTACACTCTCCTCTACACTATCCACTACGCTATCCTTTATACTATCCCCTACACTATCCTCTGCACTATCCACTACACTATCCTCTACACTATCCTCTACACTATCTACTACACTATCCACTACACTATCCTTTACACTATCCCCTACACTATCCTCTGCACTATCCACTACACTATCCTCTACACTATCCACTACACTATCCTCTACACTATCCACTACACTTATCCTCTACACTATCCCCTACACTATCCTCTGCACTATCCACTACACTATCCACTACACTATCCACTACACTATCCTCTACACTATCCACTACACTTATCCTCTACACTATCCTCTACACTATCCTCTACACTATCCCCTGCACTATCCACTACAATATCCACTACACTATTCACAACAATATCCCCTACTCTATCCTCGACACTATCCTCTACACTGTCCTCTTCATTATCCACTACACTATCCTCTACACTATCCACTACATTATCCACTATACTATCCACTAGACTATCCACTACAGTATCCACTACACTATCCTCGACACTATCGTCTGCACTATCCACTACACTATCCTCAACACCATCCACTACACTATCCACTACACTATCCTCGACACTATCCTCTACACTATCCACTACACTATTCACTGCACTATCCTCGACACTATCCACTACACTATCCTCTACACTATCCACTACACTATCCTCTACACTATCCTCTACACTATCCTCTTCACTCTCCACTGCACTATCCACTACACTATCCCATGCACTAGCCTCTACACTATCCTCTGCACTATCCACTACACTATCCTCTACACTATCCACTGCACTATCCTCTACACTATCCACGACACTATCCTCTACACTATCCACTGCACTATCCTCTACACTATCCTCTACACTATCCCCTGCACTATCCACTACACTATCCACAACACTATCATCTCTACTATCCTCTACACTATCCTCAACACGAACCACTACACTAACCTCGACACGAACCACTACACTATCCTCTACACTATCCACTAAAATATCCTCTACACTATCCTCTTCACTATCCACTGCACTATCCACTACACTATCCTCTACACTATCCACTACACTACCCTCCACACTATCCACGACATTATCCTCTACACTATCCACTACACTGTTCACTGCACTATCCTCTACACTATCCTCTACACTATCCACTACACTATCCTCTACACTATCCACTACACTATCCTCCGCACTATCCGCTACACTATCCTCTACACTATCCACTGCACTATCCTCTACACTATCCACGACACTATCCTCTACACTATCCACTGCACTATCCTCTACACTATCCACTACACTATCCACTGCACTATCTACTACACTATTCTCTACACTATCCACTACACTATCCACTGAACTATCCTCTACACTATCCTCTACACTATCCTGTGCACTATCCTCTACACTATCCTCTACACTATCCTCTACACTATCCACAACACTATCCTCTACAATATCCTCTACACTATCCGCTACACTAACCTCGACACGAACCACTACACTATCCTCTTCACTATCCACTGCACTATCCACTACACTATCCACGACACTATCCTCTACACTATCCACTACACTATCCACTAAACTCTCCACTGCACTATCCTCAACACTATCCACTACACTATCCTCTGCACTATCCACTACACTATCCTCTGCACTATCCTCTACACTATCCTCAACACGATCCACTACACTGTCCCCTGCACTATCCACTACACTATCCCCTACACTATCCACTACACTATCCTCTACACTATCCACTACACTATCCACTACACTATCTACTACACTATCCACTACACTATCCTTTACACTATCCACTACACTATCCTCTGCACTATCCACTACACTATCCTCTACACTATCCTCTACACTATCCACTGCACTATCCTCTACATTATCCACGACACTATCCTCTACACTATCCACTGCACTACCCTCTACACTATTCACTACACTATCCACTGCACTATCCACTACACTATCCACTGCACTATCCACCACACTATCCTCTACACTTTGTGGGCGGCACGGTGGCACAGTGGTTAGCACTGCTGCCTCACAGCGCCTGAGACCCGGGTTCAATTCCCGACTCAGGCGACTGACTGTGTGGAGTTTGCACGTTCTCCCCGTGTCTGCGTGGGTTTCCTCCGGGTACTCTGGTTTCCTCCCACAGTCCAAAGATGTGCGGGTCAGGTGAATTGGCCATGCTAAATTGCCCGTAGTGTTAGGTAAGGGGTAAATGTAGGGGTTTGGGTGGGGTACGCTTCGGCGGGTCGGTGTGGACTTGTTGGGCCGAAGGGCCTGTTTCCACATTGTAAGTAATCTAATCTAAACTAATCTAATCTAATCTAAACTATCCTCTACACTATCCACTGCACTATCCACTACACTGTTCACTGCACTATCCTCTACACTATCCTCTACACTATCCTCTTCACTATCCACTGCACTATCCACTACACTGTTCACTGCACTATCCTCTCCACTATCCTCGACACTATCCACTGCACTATCCACTGCACTATTCTCTACACTATCCTCTACACTATCCTCTACACTATCCAGTGCACTATTCTCTACACTATCCTCTACACTATCCTCTACACTATCCACAACACTATCCTCTACACTATCCGCTACACTAACCTCGACACTATCCACTACACTAACCACTACACTATCCACAACACTATCCTCTACAAAATCCACTACACTATCCTCTACACTCTCCTCTACACTATCCACTACACTATCCTCGACACTATCCTCTACACTATCCACTACACTATTCACTGCACTATCCTCGACACTATCCACTACACTATCCTCTACACTATCCTCTACACTATCCTCTTCACTCTCCACTGCACTATCCACTACACTATCCACAACACTATCATCTCTACTATCCTCTACACTATCCTCAACACGAACCACTACACTAACCTCGACACGAACCACTACACTATCCTCTACACTATCCACTAAAATATCCTCTACACTATCCTCTACACTATCCTCTTCACTATCCACTGCACTATCCACTACACTATCCTCTACACTATCCACTACACTACCCTCTACACTATCCACGACATTATCCTCTACACTATCCACTACACTGTTCACTGCACTATCCTCTACACTATCCTCTACACTATCCACTACACTATCCTATACACTATCCTCTACACTATCCTCCGCACTATCCGCTACACTATCCTCTACACTATCCACTGCACTATCCTCTACACTATCCACGACACTATCCTCTACACTATCCACTGCACTATCCTCTACACTATCCACTACACTATCCACTGCACTATCTACTACACTATTCTCTACACTATCCACTACACTATCCACTGAACTATCCTCTACACTATCCTCTACACTATCCTGTGCACTATTCTCTACACTATCCTCTACACTATCCTCTACACTATCCACAACACTATCCTCTACAATATCCTCTACACTATCCGCTACACTAACCTCGACACGAACCACTACACTATCCTCTTCACTATCCACTGCACTATCCACTACACTATCCACGACACTATCCTCTACAATATCCACTACACTATCCACTAAACTCTCCACTGCACTATCCTCAACACTATCCACTACACTATCCTCTGCACTATCCTCTACACTATCCTCTACACTATCCACTACACTATCCTCTGCACTATCCTCTACACTAGCCTCAACACGATCCACTACACTGTCCCCTGCACTATCCACTACACTATCAACTACACTATCCACTACACTATCCTCTACACTATCCACTACACTATCCACTACACTATCTACTACACTATCCACTACACTATCCTCTGCACTATCCACTACACTATCCTCTACACTATCCTCTACACTATCCACTGCACTATCCTCTACATTATCCACGACACTATCCTCTACACTATCCACTGCACTACCCTCTACACTATTCACTATCCACTACACTATCCTCTACACTATCCACTACACTATCCACTGCACTATCCACCACACTATCCTCTACACTTTGTGGGCGGCACGGTGGCACAGTGGCACAGTGGTTAGCACTGCTGCCTCACAGCGCCTGAGACCCGGGTTCAATTCCCGACTCAGGCGACTGACTGTGTGGAGTTTGCACGTTCTCCCCGTGTCTGCGTGGGTTTCCTCCGGGTACTCTGGTTTCCTCCCACAGTCCAAAGATGTGCGGGTCAGGTGAATTGGCCATGCTAAATTGCCCGTAGTGTTAGGTAAGGGGTAAATGTAGGGGTTTGGGTGGGGTACGCTTCGGCGGGTCGGTGTGGACTTGTTGGGCCGAAGGGCCTGTTTCCACACTGTAAGTAATCTAATCTAAACTAATCTAATCTAATCTAAACTATCCTCTACACTATCCACTGCACTATCCACTACACTGTTCACTGCACTATCCTCTACACTATCCTCTACACTATCCTCTACACTATCCATTACACTATCCTCTACACTATCCTCTTCACTATCCACTGCACTATCCACTACACTGTTCACTGCACTATCCTCTCCACTATCCTCGACACTATCCTCTACACTATCCACTGCACTATCCACTGCACTATTCTCTACACTATCCTCTACACTATCCACTACACTATCTTCTACACTATCCAGTGCACTATTCTCTACACTATCCTCTACACTATCCTCTACACTATCCGCTACACTAACCTCGACACTATCCACTACACTAACCACTACACTATCCACAACACTATCCTCTACAAAATCCACTACACTATCCTCTACACTCTCCTCTACACTATCCACTACACTATCCTTTATACTATCCCCTACACTATCCTCTGCACTATCCACTACACTATCCTCTACACTATCCTCTACACTATCTACTACACTATCCACTACACTATCCTTTACACTATCCCCTACACTATCCTCTGCACTATCCACTACACTATCCTCTACACTATCCACTACACTATCCTCTACACTATCCACTACACTTATCCTCTACACTATCCCCTACACTATCCTCTGCACTATCCACTACACTATCCACTACACTATCCACTACACTTATCCTCTACACTATCCTCCACACTATCCCCTGCACTATCCACTACAATATCCACTACACTATTCACAACAATATCCCCTACTCTATCCTCGACACTATCCTCTACACTGTCCTCTTCATTATCCACTACACTATCCTCTACACTATCCACTACATTATCCACTATACTATCCACTAGACTATCCACTACAGTATCCACTACACTATCCTCGACACTATCGTCTGCACTATCCACTACACTATCCTCAACACCATCCACTACACTATCCACTACACTATCCTCGACACTATCCTCTACACTATCCACTACACTATTCACTGCACTATCCTCGACACTATCCACTACACTATCCTCTACACTATCCACTACACTATCCTCTACACGATCCACTACACTATCCTATACCCTATCCTCTACACTTTCCAGTGCACTATCCGCTGCACTATCCTCTGCACTATCCGCTACACTATCCGCTACACTATCCGCTACACTATCCACTACACTATCCTCTACACTATCCACTGCACTATCCACTACACTGTTCACTGCACTATCCTCTACACTATCCTCTACACTATCCTCTACACTATCCATTACACTATCCTCTACACTATCCTCTTCACTATCCACTGCACTATCCACTACACTGTTCACTGCACTATCCTCTCCACTATCCTCGACACTATCCTCTACACTATCCACTGCACTATCCACTGCACTATTCTCTACACTATCCTCTACACTATCCTCTACACTATCCACTACACTATCTTCTACACTATCCAGTGCACTATTCTCTACACTATCCTCTACACTATCCTCTACACTATCCACAACACTATCCTCTACACTATCCGCTACACTAACCTCGACACTATCCACTACACTATCCTCTACACTATCCACTACACTAACCACTACACTATCCACAACACTATCCTCTACAAAATCCACTACACTATCCTCTACACTCTCCTCTACACTATCCACTACGCTATCCTTTATACTATCCCCTACACTATCCTCTGCACTATCCACTACACTATCCTCTACACTATCCTCTACACTATCTACTACACTATCCACTACACTATCCTTTACACTATCCCCTACACTATCCTCTGCACTATCCACTACACTATCCTCTACACTATCCACTACACTATCCTCTACACTATCCACTACACTTATCCTCTACACTATCCCCTACACTATCCTCTGCACTATCCACTACACTATCCACTACACTATCCACTACACTATCCTCTACACTATCCACTACACTTATCCTCTACACTATCCTCTACACTATCCTCTACACTATCCCCTGCACTATCCACTACAATATCCCCTACTCTATCCTCGACACTATCCTCTACACTGTCCTCTTCATTATCCACTACACTATCCTCTACACTATCCACTACATTATCCACTATACTATCCACTAGACTATCCACTACAGTATCCACTACACTATCCTCGACACTATCGTCTGCACTATCCACTACACTATCCTCAACACCATCCACTACACTATCCACTACACTATCCTCGACACTATCCTCTACACTATCCACTACACTATTCACTGCACTATCCTCGACACTATCCACTACACTATCCTCTACACTATCCACTACACTATCCTCTACACTATCCTCTACACTATCCTCTTCACTCTCCACTGCACTATCCACTACACTATCCACGACACTATCCCATGCACTAGCCTCTACACTATCCTCTGCACTATCCACTACACTATCCTCTACACTATCCACTGCACTATCCTCTACACTATCCACGACACTATCCTCTACACTATCCACTGCACTATCCTCTACACTATCCTCTACACTATCCCCTGCACTATCCACTACACTATCCACAACACTATCATCTCTACTATCCTCTACACTATCCTCAACACGAACCACTACACTAACCTCGACACGAACCACTACACTATCCTCTACACTATCCACTAAAATATCCTCTACACTATCCTCTACACTATCCTCTTCACTATCCACTGCACTATCCACTACACTATCCTCTACACTATCCACTACACTACCCTCCACACTATCCACGACATTATCCTCTACACTATCCACTACACTGTTCACTGCACTATCCTCTACACTATCCTCTACACTATCCACTACACTATCCTATACACTATCCACTACACTATCCTCCGCACTATCCGCTACACTATCCTCTACACTATCCACTGCACTATCCTCTACACTATCCACGACACTATCCTCTACACTATCCACTGCACTATCCTCTACACTATCCACTACACTATCCACTGCACTATCTACTACACTATTCTCTACACTATCCACTACACTATCCACTGAACTATCCTCTACACTATCCTGTGCACTATCCTCTACACTATCCTCTACACTATCCACAACGCTATCCTCTACAATATCCTCTACACTATCCGCTACACTAACCTCGACACGAACCACTACACTATCCTCTTCACTATCCACTGCACTATCCACTACACTATCCACGACACTATCCTCTACAATATCCACTACACTATCCACTAAACTCTCCACTGCACTATCCTCAACACTATCCACTACACTATCCTCTGCACTATCCACTACACTATCCTCTGCACTATCCTCTACACTATCCTCAACACGATCCACTACACTGTCCCCTGCACTATCCACTACACTATCCCCTACACTATACACTACACTATCCTCTACACTATCCACTACACTATCCACTACACTATCTACTACACTATCCACTACACTATCCTTTACACTATCCACTACACTATCCTCTGCACTATCCACTACACTATCCTCTACACTATCCTCTACACTATCCACTGCACTATCCTCTACATTATCCACGACACTATCCTCTACACTATCCACTGCACTACCCTCTACACTATTCACTACACTATCCACTGCACTATCCACTACACTATCCACTGCACTATCCACCACACTATCCTCTACACTTTGTGGGCGGCACGGTGGCACAGTGGTTAGCACTGCTGCCTCACAGCGCCTGAGACCCGGGTTCAATTCCCGACTCAGGCGACTGACTGTGTGGAGTTTGCACGTTCTCCCCGTGTCTGCGTGGGTTTCCTCCGGGTACTCTGGTTTCCTCCCACAGTCCAAAGATGTGCGGGTCAGGTGAATTGGCCATGCTAAATTGCCCGTAGTGTTAGGTAAGGGGTAAATGTAGGGGTTTGGGTGGGGTACGCTTCGGCGGGTCGGTGTGGACTTGTTGGGCCGAAGGGCCTGTTTCCACACTGTAAGTAATCTAATCTAAACTAATCTAATCTAATCTAAACTATCCTCTACACTATCCACTGCACTATCCACTACACTGTTCACTGCACTATCCTCTACACTATCCTCTACACTATCCATTACACTATCCTCTACACTATCCTCTTCACTATCCACTGCACTATCCACTACACTGTTCACTGCACTATCCTCTCCACTATCCTCGACACTATCCACTGCACTATCCACTGCACTATTCTCTACACTATCCTCTACACTATCCTCTACACTATCCAGTGCACTATTCTCTACACTATCCTCTACACTATCCTCTACACTATCCACAACACTATCCTCTACACTATCCGCTACACTAACCTCGACACTATCCACTACACTAACCACTACACTATCCACAACACTATCCTCTACAAAATCCACTACACTATCCTCTACACTCTCCTCTACACTATCCACTACACTATCCTCGACACTATCCTCTACACTATCCACTACACTATTCACTGCACTATCCTCGACACTATCCACTACACTATCCTCTACACTATCCTCTACACTATCCTCTTCACTCTCCACTGCACTATCCACTACACTATCCACGACACTATCCCATGCACTAGCCTCTACACTATCCTCTGCACTATCCACTACACTATCCTCTACACTATCCACTGCACTATCCTCTACACTATCCACGACACTATCCTCTACACTATCCACTGCACTATCCTCTACACTATCCTCTACACTATCCCCTGCACTATCCACTACACTATCCACAACACTATCATCTCTACTATCCTCTACACTATCCTCAACACGAACCACTACACTAACCTCGACACGAACCACTACACTATCCTCTACACTATCCACTAAAATATCCTCTACACTATCCTCTACACTATCCTCTGCACTATCCACTGCACTATCCACTACACTATCCTCTACACTATCCACTACACTACCCTCTACACTATCCACGACATTATCCTCTACACTATCCACTACACTGTTCACTGCACTATCCTCTACACTATCCTCTACACTATCCACTACACTATCCTATACACTATCCACTACACTATCCTCCGCACTATCCGCTACACTATCCTCTACACTATCCACTGCACTATCCTCTACACTATCCACGACACTATCCTCTACACTATCCACTGCACTATCCTCTACACTATCCACTACACTATCCACTGCACTATCTACTACACTATTCTCTACACTATCCACTACACTATCCACTGAACTATCCTCTACACTATCCTCTACACTATCCTGTGCACTATTCTCTACACTATCCTCTACACTATCCACAACACTATCCTCTACAATATCCTCTACACTATCCGCTACACTAACCTCGACACGAACCACTACACTATCCTCTTCACTATCCACTGCACTATCCACTACACTATCCACGACACTATCCTCTACAATATCCACTACACTATCCACTAAACTCTCCACTGCACTATCCTCAACACTATCCACTACACTATCCTCTGCACTATCCTCTACACTATCCTCTACACTATCCACTACACTATCCTCTGCACTATCCTCTACACTATCCTCAACACGATCCACTACACTGTCCCCTGCACTATCCACTACACTATCAACTACACTATCCACTACACTATCCTCTACACTATCCACTACACTATCCACTACACTATCTACTACACTATCCACTACACTATCCTCTGCACTATCCACTACACTATCCTCTACACTATCCTCTACACTATCCACTGCACTATCCTCTACATTATCCACGACACTATCCTCTACACTATCCACTGCACTACCCTCTACACTATTCACTACACTATCCACTCCACTATCCACTACACTATCCTCTACACTATCCACTACACTATCCACTGCACTATCCACCACACTATCCTCTACACTTTGTGGGCGGCACGGTGGCACAGTGGCACAGTGGTTAGCACTGCTGCCTCACAGCGCCTGAGACCCGGGTTCAATTCCCGACTCAGGCGACTGACTGTGTGGAGTTTGCACGTTCTCCCCGTGTCTGCGTGGGTTTCCTCCGGGTACTCTGGTTTCCTCCCACAGTCCAAAGATGTGCGGGTCAGGTGAATTGGCCATGCTAAATTGCCCGTAGTGTTAGGTAAGGGGTAAATGTAGGGGTTTGGGTGGGGTACGCTTCGGCGGGTCGGTGTGGACTTGTTGGGCCGAAGGGCCTGTTTCCACACTGTAAGTAATCTAATCTAAACTAATCTAATCTAATCTAAACTATCCTCTACACTATCCACTGCACTATCCACTACACTGTTCACTGCACTATCCTCTACACTATCCTCTACACTATCCATTACACTATCCTCTACACTATCCTCTTCACTATCCACTGCACTATCCACTACACTGTTCACTGCACTATCCTCTCCACTATCCTCTACACTATCCATTACACTATCCTCTACACTATCCTCTTCACTATCCACTACACTGTTCACTGCACTATCCTCTCCACTATCCTCGACACTATCCACTGCACTATCCACTGCACTATTCTCTACACTATCCTCTACACTATCCTCTACACTATCCAGTGCACTATTCTCTACACTATCCTCTACACTATCCACAACACTATCCTCTAAACTATCCGCTACACTAACCTCGACACTATCCACTACACTAACCACTACACTATCCACAACACTATCCTCTACAAAATCCACTACACTATCCTCTACACTCTCCTCTACACTATCCACTACACTATCCTCGACACTATCCTCTACACTATCCACTACACTATTCACTGCACTATCCTCGACACTATCCACTACACTATCCTCTACACTATCCTCTACACTATCCTCTTCACTCTCCACTGCACTATCCACTACACTATCCACGACACTATCCCATGCACTAGCCTCTACACTATCCTCTGCACTATCCACTACACTATCCTCTACACTATCCACTGCACTATCCTCTACACTATCCACGACACTATCCTCTACACTATCCACTGCACTATCCTCTACACTATCCTCTACACTATCCTCTACACTATCCCCTGCACTATCCACTACACTATCCACAACACTATCATCTCTACTATCCTCTACACTATCCTCAACACGAACCACTACACTAACCTCGACACGAACCACTACACTATCCTCTACACTATCCACTAAAATATCCTCTACACTATCCTCTTCACTATCCACTGCACTATCCACTACACTATCCTCTACACTATCCACTACACTACCCTCTACACTATCCACGACATTATCCTCTACACTATCCACTACACTGTTCACTGCACTATCCTCTACACTATCCTCTACACTATCCACTACACTATCCTATACACTATCCACTACACTATCCTCCGCACTATCCGCTACACTATCCTCTACACTATCCACTGCACTATCCTCTACACTATCCACGACACTATCCTCTACACTATCCACTGCACTATCCTCTACACTATCCACTACACTATCCACTGCACTATCTACTACACTATTCTCTACACTATCCACTACACTATCCACTGAACTATCCTCTACACTATCCTCTACACTATCCTGTGCACTATTCTCTACACTATCCTCTACACTATCCTCTACACTATCCACAACACTATCCTCTACAATATCCTCTACACTATCCGCTACACTAACCTCGACACGAACCACTACACTATCCTCTTCACTATCCACTGCACTATCCACTACACTATCCACGACACTATCCTCTACAATATCCACTACACTATCCACTAAACTCTCCACTGCACTATCCTCTACACTATCCACTACACTATCCTCTGCACTATCCTCTACACTATCCTCTACACTATCCTCTACACTATCCACTACACTATCCTCTGCACTATCCTCTACACTATCCTCAACACGATCCACTACACTATCCTCTGCACTATCCTCTACACTATCCTCTACACGATCCATTACACTATCCTCTACACTATCCTCTTCACTATCCACTGCACTATCCTCTCCACTATCCTCGACACTATCCTCTACACTATCCACTGCACTATCCACTGCACTATTCTCTACACTATCCTCTACACTATCCTCTACACTATCCACTACACTATCTTCTACACTATCCAGTGCACTATTCTCTACACTATCCTCTACACTATCCTCTACACTATCCACAACACTATCCTCTACACTATCCGCTACACTAACCTCGACACTATCCACTACACTAACCACTACACTATCCACAACACTATCCTCTACAAAATCCACTACACTATCCTCTACACTCTCCTCTACACTATCCACTACACTATCCTTTATACTATCCCCTACACTATCCTCTACACTATCCTCTACACTATCTACTACACTATCCACTACACTATCCTCTACACTATCCCCTACACTATCCTCTGCACTATCCACTACACTATCCTCTACACTATCCACTACACTATCCTCTACACTATCCACTACACTTATCCTCTACACTATCCCCTACACTATCCTCTGCACTATCCACTACACTATCCACTACACTATCCACTACACTATCCTCTACACTATCCACTACACTTATCCTCTACACTATCCTCTACACTATCCACAACACTATCCTCTACAATATCCTCTACACTATCCGCTACACTAACCTCGACACGAACCACTACACTATCCTCTTCACTATCCACTGCACTATCCACTACACTATCCATGACACTATCCTCTACAATATCCACTACACTATCCACTAAACTCTCCACTGCACTATCCTCAACACTATCCACTACACTATCCTCTACACTATCCTCAACACGATCCACTACACTGTCCCCTGCACTATCCACTACACTATCCCCTACACTATCCACTACACTATCCTGTACACTATCCACTACACTATCCACTACGCTATCTACTACACTATCCACTACACTATCCTTTACACTATCCACTACACTATCCTCTGCACTATCCACTACACTATCCTCTACACTATCCTCTACACTATCCACTGCACTATCCTCTACATTATCCACGACACTATCCTCTACACTATCCACTGCACTACCCTCTACACTATTCACTACACTATCCACTGCACTATCCACTACACTATCCTCTACACTATCCACTACACTATCCACTGCACTATCCACCACACTATCCTCTACACTTTGTGGGCGGCACGGTGGCACAGTGGTTAGCACTGCTGCCTCACAGCGCCTGAGACCCGGGTTCAATTCCCGACTCAGGCGACTGACTGTGTGGAGTTTGCACGTTCTCCCCGTGTCTGCGTGGGTTTCCTCCGGGTACTCTGGTTTCCTCCCACAGTCCAAAGATGTGCGGGTCAGGTGAATTGGCCATGCTAAATTGCCCGTAGTGTTAGGTAAGGGGTAAATGTAGGGGTTTGGGTGGGGTACGCTTCGGCGGGTGGGGTACGCTTCGGCGGGTCGGTGTGGACTTGTTGGGCCGAAGGGCCTGTTTCCACACAGTAAGTAATCTAATCTAAACTAATCTAATCTAATCTAAACTATCCTCTACACTATCCACTGCACTATCCTCTACACTATCCTCTACACTATCCTCTACACTATCCATTACACTATCCTCTACACTATCCTCTTCACTATCCACTGCACTATCCACTACACTGTTCACTGCACTATCCTCTCCACTATCCTCGACACTATCCTCTACACTATCCACTGCACTATCCACTGCACTATTCTCTACACTATCCTCTACACTATCCTCTACACTATCCACTACACTATCTTCTACACTATCCAGTGCACTATTCTCTACACTATCCTCTACACTATCCTCTACACTATCCACAACACTATCCTCTACACTATCCGCTACACTAACCTCGACACGAACCACTACACTATCCTCTACACTATCCACTACACTAACCACTACACTATCCACAACACTATCCTCTACAAAATCCACTACACTATCCTCTACACTCTCCTCTACACTATCCACTACGCTATCCTTTATACTATCCCCTACACTATCCTCTGCACTATCCACTACACTATCCTCTACACTATCCTCTACACTATCTACTACACTATCCACTACACTATCCTTTACACTATCCCCTACACTATCCTCTGCACTATCCACTACACTATCCTCTACACTATCCACTACACTATCCTCTACACTATCCACTACACTTATCCTTAACACTATCCCCTACACTATCCTCTGCACTATCCTCTACACTATCCTCAACACGATCCACTACACTATCCTCTGCACTATCCTCTACACTATCCTCTACACGATCCATTACACTATCCTCTACACTATCCTCTTCACTATCCACTGCACTATCCTCTCCACTATCCTCGACACTATCCTCTACACTATCCACTGCACTATCCACTGCACTATTCTCTACACTATCCTCTACACTATCCTCTACACTATCCACTACACTATCTTCTACACTATCCAGTGCACTATTCTCTACACTATCCTCTACACTATCCTCTACGCTATCCACAACACTATCCTCTACACTATCCGCTACACTAACCTCGACACTATCCACTACACTAACCACTACACTATCCACAACACTATCCTCTACAAAATCCACTACACTATCCTCTACACTCTCCTCTACACTATCCACTACACTATCCTTTATACTATCCCCTACACTATCCTCTACACTATCCTCTACACTATCCTCTACACTATCTACTACACTATCCACTACACTATCCTTTACACTATCCCCTACACTATCCTCTGCACTATCCACTACACTATCCTCTACACTATCCACTACATTATCCTCTACACTATCCACTACACTTATCCTCTACACTATCCCCTACACTATCCTCTGCACTATCCACTACACTATCCACTACACTATCCACTACACTATCCTCTACACTATCCACTACACTTATCCTCTACACTATCCTCTACACTATCCACAACACTATCCTCTACAATATCCTCTACACTATCCGCTACACTAACCTCGACACGAACCACTACACTATCCTCTTCACTATCCACTGCACTATCCACTACACTATCCATGACACTATCCTCTACAATATCCACTACACTATCCACTAAACTCTCCACTGCACTATCCTCAACACTATCCACTACACTATCCTCTACACTATCCTCAACACGATCCACTACACTGTCCCCTGCACTATCCACTACACTATCCCCTACACTATCCACTACACTATCCTGTACACTATCCACTACACTATCCACTACGCTATCTACTACACTATCCACTACACTATCCTTTACACTATCCACTACACTATCCTCTGCACTATCCACTACACTATCCTCTACACTATCCTCTACACTATCCACTGCACTATCCTCTACATTATCCACGACACTATCCTCTACACTATCCACTGCACTACCCTCTACACTATTCACTACACTATCCACTGCACTATCCACTACACTATCCTCTACACTATCCTCAACACGATCCACTACACTATCCTCTGCACTATCCTCTACACTATCCTCAACACGATCCACTACACTATCCTCTGCACTATCCTCTACACTATCCTCTACACGATCCATTACACTATCCTCTACACTATCCTCTTCACTATCCACTGCACTATCCTCTCCACTATCCTCGACACTATCCTCTACACTATCCACTGCACTATTCTCTACACTATCCTCTACACTATCCTCTACACTATCCACTACACTATCTTCTACACTATCCAGTGCACTATTCTCTACACTATCCTCTACACTATCCTCTACGCTATCCACAACACTATCCTCTACACTATCCGCTACACTAACCTCGACACTATCCACTACACTAACCACTACACTATCCACAACACTATCCTCTACAAAATCCACTACACTATCCTCTACACTCTCCTCTACACTATCCACTACACTATCCTTTATACTATCCCCTACACTATCCTCTACACTATCCTCTACACTATCTACTACACTATCCACTACACTATCCTTTACACTATCCCCTACACTATCCTCTGCACTATCCACTACACTATCCTCTACACTATCCACTACATTATCCTCTACACTATCCACTACACTTATCCTCTACACTATCCCCTACACTATCCTCTGCACTATCCACTACACTATCCACTACACTATCCACTACACTATCCTCTACACTATCCACTACACTTATCCTCTACACTATCCTCTACACTATCCACAACACTATCCTCTACAATATCCTCTACACTATCCGCTACACTAACCTCGACACGAACCACTACACTATCCTCTTCACTATCCACTGCACTATCCACTACACTATCCATGACACTATCCTCTACAATATCCACTACACTATCCACTAAACTCTCCACTGCACTATCCTCAACACTATCCACTACACTATCCTCTACACTATCCTCAACACGATCCACTACACTGTCCCCTGCACTATCCACTACACTATCCCCTACACTATCCACTACACTATCCTGTACACTATCCACTACACTATCCACTACGCTATCTACTACACTATCCACTACACTATCCTTTACACTATCCACTACACTATCCTCTGCACTATCCACTACACTATCCTCTACACTATCCTCTACACTATCCACTGCACTATCCTCTACACTATCCACGACACTATCCTCTACACTATCCACTGCACTACCCTCTACACTATTCACTACACTATCCACTGCACTATCCACTACACTATCCTCTACACTATCCACTACACTATCCACTGCACTATCCACTACACTATCCTCTACACTTTGTGGGCGGCACGGTGGCACAGTGGTTAGCACTGCTGCCTCACAGCGCCTGAGACCCGGGTTCAATTCCCGACTCAGGCGACTGACTGTGTGGAGTTTGCACGTTCTCCCCGTGTCTGCGTGGGTTTCCTCCGGGTACTCTGGTTTCCTCCCACAGTCCAAAGATGTGCGGGTCAGGTGAATTGGCCATGCTAAATTGCCCGTAGTGTTAGGTAAGGGGTAAATGTAGGGGTTTGGGTGGGGTACGCTTCGGCGGGTGGGGTACGCTTCGGCGGGTCGGTGTGGACTTGTTGGGCCGAAGGGCCTGTTTCCACACAGTAAGTAATCTAATCTAAACTAATCTAATCTAATCTAAACTATCCTCTACACTATCCACTGCACTATCCTCTACACTATCCTCTACACTATCCTCTACACTATCCATTACACTATCCTCTACGCTATCCTCTTCACTATCCACTGCACTATCCACTACACTGTTCACTGCACTATCCTCTCCACTATCCTCGACACTATCCTCTACACTATCCACTACACTATCCACTGCACTATCCTCTACACTATCCTCTACACTATCCTCTACACTATCCACTACACTATCTTCTACACTATCCAGTGCACTATTCTCTACACTATCCTCTACACTATCCTCTACACTATCCACAACACTATCCTCTACACTATCCGCTACACTAACCTCGACACGAACCACTACACTATCCTCTACACTATCCACTACACTAACCACTACACTATCCACAACACTATCCTCTACAAAATCCACTACACTATCCTCTACACTCTCCTCTACACTATCCACTACGCTATCCTTTATACTATCCCCTACACTATCCTCTGCACTATCCACTACACTATCCTCTACACTATCCTCTACACTATCTACTACACTATCCACTACACTATCCTTTACACTATCCCCTACACTATCCTCTGCACTATCCACTACACTATCCTCTACACTATCCACTACACTATCCTCTACACTATCCACTACACTTATCCTTAACACTATCCCCTACACTATCCTCTGCACTATCCACTACACTATCCACTACACTATCCACTACACTATCCTCTACACTATCCACTACACTTATCCTCTACACTATCCTCTACACTATCCCCTGCACTATCCACTACAATATCCACGACACTATTCACAACAATATCCCCTACTCTATCCTCGACACTATCCTCTACACTGTCCTCTTCATTATCCACTACACTATCCTCTACACTATCCACTACATTATCCACTATACTATCCACTACAGTATCCACTACACTATCCTCGACACTATCGTCTGCACTATCCACTACACTATCCTCAACACCATCCACTACACTATCCACTACACTATCCTCGACACTATCCTCTACACTATCCACTACACTATTCACTGCACTATCCTCGACACTATCCACTACACTATCCTCTACACTATCCACTACACTATCCTCTACACTATCCTCTACGCTATCCTCTACACTATCCTCTTCACTCTCCACTGCACTATCCACTACACTATCCACGACACTATCCCATGCACTAGCCTCTACACTATCCTCTGCACTATCCACTACACTATCCTCTACACTATCCACTGCACTATCCTCTACACTATCCACGACACTATCCTCTACACTATCCACTGCACTATCCTCTACACTATCCTCTACACTATCCCCTGCACTATCCACTACACTATCCACAACACTATCATCTCTACTATCCTCTACACTATCCTCAACACGAACCACTACACTAACCTCGACACGAACCACTACACTATCCTCTACACTATCCACTAAAATATCCTCTACACTATCCTCTACACTATCCTCTACACGATCCACTACACTATCCTATACCCTATCCTCTACACTTTCCAGTGCACTATCCGCTGCACTATCCTCTGCACTATCCGCTACACTATCCGCTACACTATCCACTACACTATCCTCTACACTATCCACTGCACTATCCACTACACTATCCTCGACACTATCCACTACACTATCCTTTTCCCTATCCTCTACACTATCCTCTACACTATCCTATACCCTATCCTCTACACTTTCCAGTGCACTATCCGCTGCACTATCCTCTGCACTATCCGCTGCACTATCCACTGCGCTATCCACTACACTATCCTCTACACTATCCTCTACACTATCCACTGCACTATCCTCTACACTATCCTCTACACTATCCTCTACACTATCCTCGACACTATCCAGTACACTATCCTCTACACTATCCACGACAGTATCCTCTACACTATCCACTGCACTATCCACTGCACTATCCTCTACACTATCCTCTACACTATCCTCTACACTATCCTCGACACTATCCAGTACACTATCCTCTACACTATCCACTGCACTATCCACTACACTATCCTCTACACTATCCTCTACGCTATCCACTACGCTATCCACTACACTATCCACTACACTTATCCTCTACACTCTCCACTACACTATCCACTACACTATCCTCTACACTATCCACTACACTATCTTCTACACTATCCAGTACACTATCCACTACACTATCCACTACAATATCCTCTGCACTATCCTCTGCACTATCCTCTACACTATCCTCTACACTATCCACTGCAATATCCACTGCACTACCAACTACACTATCCACTACACTATCCTCTACACTATCCACTACACTATTCTCTACACTATCCACGACACTATCCTATACACTATCCACTACACTATCCACTGCACTATCCTATACACTATCCACTACACTATCCACTGCACTATCCTATACACTATCCACTACACTATCCACTGCACTATCCTATACACTATCCACTACACTATCCACTGCACTATCCACTGCACTATCCTCGACACTATCCACGACACTATCCTCTACACTATCCTCTACACTATCCTCTACACTATCCACTGCACTATCCTCTACTCTATCCACTACACTATCCACTGAACTATCCTCTACACTATCCTCTACACTATCCACTACACTATCCACTACACTATCCTCTACACTATCCTCTACACTATCCAGTACACTATCCAGTACACTATCCTCTACACTATCCACAACACTATCCTCTACAATATCCACGACACTATCCATTACTCAATCCTCTACACTATCCTCTACAGTATCCGCTACACTAACCTCGACACGAACCACTACACTATCCTCTACACAATCCACTACACTATTCTCTACATTGTCCTCTACACTATCCTCTTCACTATCCACTGCACTAACCACTACACTCTCCACTGCACTATCCTCTGCACTATCCACGACACTATCCATTACACTATCCTCTATACTATCCTCTACACTATCCTCTATAGTATACCATACACTGTCCACTACACTATCCTCTACACTATCCTCTACACTATCCTCTACACGATCCATTATACAATCCACAACACTATCCTCTATACTATCCTCTACAGTATACCCTATACTATCCTCAACAGAATACCCTACACTGTCCACTACACTATCCTCTACACTATCCACTACACTATCCACAACACTATCCACTACACTATCATCTATACTATCCTCTACACTATCCTGAACACGATCCACTACACTGTCCCCTGCACTATCCTCGACACTATCCCCTACACTATCCTCTACACTATCCCCTACACTATCCTCTACACTATCCTCTACACTATCCACTACACTATCCTCTACACTATCCTCTACACTATCTACTACACTATCCACTACACTATCCTTTACACTATCCCCTACACTATCCTCTGCTCTATCCACTACACGATCCTCTACACTATCCTCTACACTATCCACTGCACTATCCTCTACATTATCCACGACACTATCCTCTACACTATCCCCTGCACTATCCACTACACTATCCTCTACACTATCCACTGCACTATCCACTACACTATCCTCTGCACTATCCTCTGCACTATCCACTGCACTATCCACTACTCTGTCCTCTGCACTATCCACTACACTATGCACTACACTATCCCCTACACTATTCTCTGCACTATCCTCTACACGATCCACTGCACTATCCTCTACACTATCCCCTACACTATCCACAACACTATCCTCTACACCATCCTCTACACCATCCACTACACTATCCACTACACTATCCTCTACACTATCCACAACACTATCCTCTACACTATCCTCGACACTATCCTCGACACTATCCACTACACTATCCTCTACACTATCCACTACACTATCCTCCATACTATCCACTACACTATTCACTACACTATCCCCTACACTATCCTCCACACTATCCACTACACTATCCACTACACTATCCTCCACACTATCCTCTACACTATCCTCTACCCTGTCCTCTACACTATCCACTACACTATCCTCTACACTATCCTCTACAACTATCCACTACACTATCCTCGACACTATCCATTGCACTATCCTCTACACTATCCACTACACTATCCTCTACACTATCCTCTACACCATCCACTACACTATCCACAACACTATCCTCTACACTATCCACAACACTATCCTCTACACTATCCTCGACACTATCCTCGACACTATCCAGTACACTATCCTCTACACTATCCACTACACTATCCTCTACACTATCCACTACACTATCCTCTATACTATCCACTACGCTATCCACTACACTATCCCCTACACTATCCCCTACACCATCCTCTACACCATCCACTACACTATCCACTACACTATCCTCTACACTATCCACAACACTATCCTCGACACTATCCTCGACACTATCCTCGACACTATCCAGTACACTATCCTCTACACTATCCACTACACTATCCTCTATACTATCCACTACGCTATCCACTACACTATCCCCTACACTATCCCCTACACCATCCTCTACACCATCCACTACACTATCCACTACACTATCCTCTACACTATCCACAACACTATCCTCGACACTATCCTCGACACTATCCAGTACACTATCCTCTACACTATCCTCTACACTATCCACTACACTATCCTCTATACTATCCACTACGCTATCCACTATACTATCCCCTACACTATCCTCCACACTATCCACTACACTATCCACTACGCTATCTTCTACCCTATCCTCTACACTATCCTCTACACCATCCACTACACTATCCACTACACTATCCTCTACACTATCCACAACACTATCCTCTACACTATCCTCTACACCATCCTCTACACGATCCACTACACTATCCACTACACTATCCTCTACACTATCCACAACACTATCCAGTACACTATCCTCTACACTATCCACTACACTATCCTCTATACTATCCACTACACTATCCTCTACACTATCCACTACACTATCCTCTATACTATCCACTACGCTATCCACTACACTATCCCCTACACTATCCTCCACACTATCCACTACACTATCCACTACACTATCTTCTACACTATCCTCTACCCGATCCTCTACACTATCCACTACACTATCCACTACACTATCCACTACACTATCCTCTACACTATCCACTACACTATCCACTACACTATCCTCTACACTATCCAGAACACTATCCTCTACACTATCCTCGACACTATCCAGTACACTATCCTCTACACTAACCACTACACTATCCTCTACACTATCCACTACACTATCCTCTATACTATCCACAACACTATCCTCGACACTATCCTTGACACTATCCACTACACTATCCTCTACACTATCCACAACACTATCCTCTACACTATCCTCGACACTATCCACTACACTATCCTCTACACTATCCACTACACTATCCTCTACACTATCCACAACACTATCCTCTACACTATCCTCGACACTATCCAGTACACTATCCTCTACACTATCCACTACACTATCCTCTACACTATCCACTACACTATCCACTACGCTATCCACTACACTATCCACTACACTATCCTCCACACTATCCACCACACTATCCACTACACTATCCACTACACTATCCACTACACTATCCACTACACTATCTACTAGACTATGCTCTACACTATCCACTACACTTATCCTCCACACTATCCTCTACACTATCCTCTACACTATGCTCTACACTATCCCCTGCACTATCCACTACAATATCCACTACACTATCCACAACACTATCATCTACACTATCCTGTATACTATCCACTACGCTATCCACTACACTATCCCCTACACTATCCCCTACACCATCCTCTACACCATCCACTACACTATCCACTACACTATCCTCTACACTATCCACAACACTATCCTCGACACTATCCTCGACACTATCCAGTACACTATCCTCTACACTATCCTCTACACCATCCACTACACTATCCTCTATACTATCCACTACGCTATCCACTATACTATCCCCTACACTATCCTCCACACTATCCACTACACTATCCACTACGCTATCTTCTACCCTATCCTCTACACTATCCTCTACACCATCCACTACACTATCCACTACACTATCCTCTACACTATCCACAACACTATCCTCTACACTATCCTCTACACCATCCTCTACACGATCCACTACACTATCCACTACACTATCCACTACACTATCCACAACACTATCCAGTACACTATCCTCTACACTATCCACTACACTATCCTCTATACTATCCACTACACTATCCTCTACACTATCCACTACACTATCCTCTATACTATCCACTACGCTATCCACTACACTATCCCCTACACTATCCTCCACACTATCCACTACACTATCCACTACACTATCCACTACACTATCTTCTACACTATCCTCTACCCGATCCTCTACACTATCCACTACACTATCCACTACACTATCCACTACACTATCCTCTACACTATCCACTACACTATCCACTACACTATCCTCTACACTATCCAGAACACTATCCTCTACACTATCCTCGACACTATCCAGTACACTATCCTCTACACTAACCACTACACTATCCTCTACACTATCCACTACACTATCCTCTATACTATCCACAACACTATCCTCGACACTATCCTTGACACTATCCACTACACTATCCTCTACACTATCCACAACACTATCCTCTACACTATCCTCGACACTATCCACTACACTATCCTCTACACTATCCACAACACTATCCTCTACACTATCCTCGACACTATCCAGTACACTATCCTCTACACTATCCACTACACTATCCTCTACACTATCCACTACACTATCCACTACGCTATCCACTACACTATCCACTACACTATCCTCCACACTATCCACCACACTATCCACTGCACTATCCACTACACTATCCACTACACTATCCACTACACTATCTACTAGACTATGCTCTACACTATCCACTACACTTATCCTCCACACTATCCTCTACACTATGCTCTACACTATCCCCTGCACTATCCACTACAATATCCACTACACTATCCACAACACTATCCTCTACACTATCCTCTACACTATCCCCTGCACTATCCACTACACTATCCACAACAATATCCCGTACTCTATCCTCTACACTATCCCCTGCACTATCCCCTGCACTATCCACTACACTATCCACAACACTATCCTCTACACTATCCTCGACACTATCCTCGACACTATCCAGTACACTATCCTCTACACTATCCACTACACTATCCACTACACTGTCCTCTATACTATCCACTACGCTATCCACTACACTATCCCCTACACTATCCACTACACTATCCACTACACTATCCACTACACTATCCTCTACACTATCCTCTACACTATCCAGTACACTATCCTCTACACTATCCACAACACTATCCTCTACACTATCCTCGACACTATCCAGTACACTATCCTGTACACTATCCTGTACACTATCCACTACACTATCCTCTACACTATCCACTACACTATCCAGTACACTATCCTCTACACTATCCACAACACTATCCTCTACACTATCCTCGACACTATCCAGTACACTATCCTGTACACTATCCACTACACTATCCTCCATACTATCCACTACACTATTCACTACACTATCCACTACGCTGTCCACTACACTATCCACTACACTATCCACAACACTATCCTCTACAACTATCCACTACACTATCCTCTACACTATCCTCTACACTATCCACTACACTATCCTCTACACTATCCCCTACACTATCCACTACACCATCCAGTACACTATCCTCTACACTATCCACAACACTATCCTCTACACTATCCTCGACACTATCCAGTACACTATCCTCTACACTATCCACTACGCTATCCACTACACTATCCACTACACTTATCCTCTACACTATCCTCTGCACTATCCTCTACACTCTCCACTACACTATCCACTACACTATCCTCTACACTATCCACTACACTATCCTCTACAATATCCACTACACTATCCACATCAATATCCCCTACTCTATCCTCTACACTATCCTCTACACTGTCCTCTACATTATCCACTACACTATCCACAACACTATCGTCTACACTATCGTCTACACTATCCACTACACTATCCACTAGACTATCCTCTACACTATCCTCTACATTATCCTCTACACTATCCACAACACTATCGTCTACACTATCGTCTACACGATCCACTGCACTATCCTCTGCACTATCCACTACACTATCCTCTACACTATCCCCTACACTATCCACTTCACTATCTTCTACACTATCCACTACACTATCCACTACACTATCCACTACGCTATCCACTACACTATCCACTACACTTATCCTCTACACTATCCTCTGCACTATCCTCTACACTCTCCACTACACTATCCACTACACTATCCTCTACACTATCCACTACACTATCCTCTACAATATCCACTACACTATCCACATCAATATCCCCTACTCTATCCTCTACACTATCCTCTACACTGTCCTCTACATTATCCACTACACTATCCACAACACTATCGTCTACACTATCGTCTACACTATCCACTACACTATCCACTAGACTATCCTCTACACTATCCTCTACATTATCCTCTACACTATCCACAACACTATCGTCTACACTATCGTCTACACGATCCACTGCACTATCCTCTGCACTATCCACTACACTATCCTCTACACTATCCCCTACACTATCCACTTCACTATCTTCTACACTATCCACTACACTATCCACTACACTATCCACTGCACTATCCACTACACTATCCACTGCACTATCCTCTACGCTATCCACTACACTGTCCTCTACGCTATCCCCTACGCTATCCGCTACACTATCCTCTACACTATCGTCTCCACGATCCACTGCACCATCTCTACACTATCCTCTATATTATCCTCTACACTATCCACTACACTATCCTCTACACTATCCCCTACACTATCCACTACACTATCCACTACACTCTCCACTACACTATCCACTACACTATCCTCCACACTATCCTCCCCACTATCCTCTATACTATCAACTACACTATTCTCGACACTATCCTCTACACTATCCTCTACACTATCCACTACACTATCCTCTACACCATCCACTACACTATCCACTGCACTATCGTCTACACTATCCACTGCACTATCCTCTACACTATCCCCTACACTATCCTCTACACTGTCCTCTACACTAACAACTCCGCTATCCTCTATACTATCAACAACACTATCCTCTACACTATCCTCTTCACTATCCCCTACACTCTCCACTACACTATTCTCGACACTATCCTCTACACTATCCACTACACTATCCACTGCACTATCCTCTACACTATCGTCTACACGATCCACTACACTATCCACTGCAGTATTCTCTTCACAATCCCCTGCACTATCCTCTACACCATCCTATACACTATCCACTACACTATCCACTACACTTTCCTCATATGACATAGGGCCATAGTTTTAAGCTGGTTGGAGGAAAGTATCAAGGGGATGTCAGAGGCGGGTTCTTTACACAGAGAGTTGTGAGAGCATGGAATGTGTTTTCAGCAGCAGTTTTGGAGGCAGGGTCATTGGGGACATTTAAGAGACCCCTGGACATGCGTATAGTCACAGAAATTTGAGTGTGCATACATGAGAATTAGTGGTCGGCACAACATCATGGGCTGAAGGGCCTGTTCTGTGCTGTACTGTTCTATGTTCTATGAGTACAATTCTAAAGGTGGTCCAGGAGCAGAGGGACCTCAGCATATACGTGGACAGACCAAAGAAGGTGGCAGGAATAGTGGCGAGAGCAGTGGGGCCACTCAGCTCAGTGATTCGCACTGCTGCCTCACAGCGCCAGGGACACTTGGATTTATTTCCACACTCAGGCGAATGTGTCACATTTGCACATCCTCCCTGTGTCCGTATGGGTTTTCTCCCACAGACCAAAGATGCGCATGTTAGACAGATTGAGCATCCTAAATTGCCTATTGTGTGCAGGAATGTTCAGACTATGTGGATTAGCCATAGGAAATGCAAGGTTACAGAGAAAAGGTATGGGGGCTGGCTGCCTCGGGGGTGGGATGCTGGTCAGAAGGTCAATGCGAACTCAAAAAATGGGCCAATTTGACCAAAATGCTTGTAGCCCTCATCGAGAGTATTATATGAAGGATATAAGTGCATTGGAGAGAAAGCAGAAGTAATTTCCAGGAATAGTTCCAAGAATGAGAAACTTCATTCAAGAGGATAGTTGGGACGATTCTCCCTCGAGACAAGAAGGCTGAGAGATTTGGTAGAGGTTTTCAGATTAGTGAAGGTCTTTGATAGAGTAGACTGGCACAAGGTGTCCCTCTGGCAAAAGTAAAAGGAATGGGAAGGCATAGATTTAAAGTGATGTGAGAAAAAGATTTTTCACTCAGCAAGTAGTTAGTGTGGAATGCATTGCCTGGAGGTTTGGTGGAGGCAGGTTCAATTGAGACATTCAAGAGGATATTGGATGATTATTTGGTTAGACATAGTGTGCAAGAATAAGGAGAAAAGCAGCAGATTGGAACTAGAATATGATGCTCATTTGTAAAGCAGGTCCAGTGGGCTGAATGACCTCTTCCTGCACCATAGTGATCTGTTATTCTGTCTACTTTCTCAGGTGGAAGTAACAGTTCCTATGGCACTATTTTGAAGAAGAACAAAACTGTATATTTTCATTTGTTTATGAGATGTGGTCTTCTCTAGCTGTGATCAGCTGCCCTTTTGAGCGTTTACAGTTCATGTAGTGGAGGTAGACCAATAGTGCTGTTTGAAAAACTGTTCCAGTACTATTTTCTGATAGTGAAGGAAAGTGATACAGTTCCCATGAGAGGAACGAGGCCAATGTTCAATCAACATCTCAAAACCTGATTATCTGTTCATTGCCACATTTGCTGTTTATGGGAGCTCTTTGTCTGTAAAGTTGTTGTGGCATTTCATACATTGTAACATCTTGCTATTTCAGGTGGCTATAAAGTACTTGGGAATGTCCTTTGGACCTAAAAGGCGCTATATAACTGCAAGCTTTTCAGTTTTCTTTACCTCTCACAATTGTTGATTTCTAGTTTGACATCCCACTATGAACGCTAAACTGCTGAATTGATTAAGGTAGCCAAATGATACAGTGCACTTTCTTCACAAAAGCATGAGTTCCCTGTTCATTCTCAGGATGTTGTCTTGTTTGATAAATTCAGTACATTCAGCACATGCTGATGGAATTATTATTACACCATTACGTCATTTCTGTGAAGAGAAAAGTCTGATTTGATGAGTAAGTTTTGACAATGTGACTTGCTACATTCATGTACCTGTGGGATATTTAAGTATGGGTCATTCCAACATCCAGTTGCTTAAGACATAGCTTTAGATACACTTTAGATGTTACTGCTTTCATTATCAATCATTTTTGGAGATTTCAAGAAATGACAATGAAATGTATATTGAGTATTTTATGATTAAATGTTAAAATTAATTGAACTTCCCTAATTGTTTTTTTGTCTTATTTTAATACTGAGAAAATGTGGTGTAACTATTTGAGGTTTGCTTCCATAGAACAATTCAATATCTAAGGGGGATTTCAGTGTATGTACCCTACAATTCAATATCTAAGGGGTATTTCAGTGTGTGTACCCTACAATTCAATATCTAAGGGGGATTTCAGTGTATGTACCCTACAATTCAATATCTAAGGGGGATTTCAGTGTATGTACCCTACAATTCAATATCTAAGGGGGATTTCAGTGTGTGTACCCTACAATTCAATATCTAAGGGGGATTTCAGTGTATGTACCCTACAATTCAATATCTAAGGGGGATTTCAGTGTATGTACCCTACAATTCAATATCTAAGGGGGATTTCAGTGTGTGTACCCTACAATTCAATATCTAAGGGGTATTTCAGTGTGTGTACCCTACAATTCAATATCTAAGGGGGATTTCAGTGTATGTACCCTACAATTCAATATCTAAGGGGGATTTCAGTGTGTGTACCCTACAATTCAATATCTAAGGGGGATTTCAGTGTATGTACCCTACAATTCAATATCTAAGGGGGATTTCAGTGTGTGTACCCTACAATTCAATATCTAAGGGGGATTTCAGTGTGTGTACCCTACAATTCAATATCTAAGGGGGATTTCAGTGTGTGTACCCTACAATTCAATATCTAAGGGGGATTTCAGTGTATGTACCCTACAATTCAATATCTAAGGGGGATTTCAGTGTATGTACCCTACAATTCAATATCTAAGGGGGATTTCAGTGTGTGTACCCTACAATTCAATATCTAAGGGGTATTTCAGTGTGTGTACCCTACAATTCAATATCTAAGGGGGATTTCAGTGTATGTACCCTACAATTCAATATCTAAGGGGGATTTCAGTGTGTGTACCCTACAATTCAATATCTAAGGGGGATTTCAGTGTATGTACCCTACAATTCAATATCTAAGGGGGATTTCAGTGTGTGTACCCTACAATTCAATATCTAAGGGGGATTTCAGTGTATGTACCCTACAATTCAATATCTAAGGGGGATTTCAGTGTGTGTACCCTACAATTCAATATCTAAGGGGGATTTCAGTGTGTGTACCCTACAATTCAATATCTAAGGGGGATTTCAGTGTGTGTACCCTACAATTCAATATCTAAGGGGGATTTCAGTGTATGTACCCTACAATTCAATATCTAAGGGGGATTTCAGTGTGTGTACCCTACAATTCAATATCTAAGGGGTATTTCAGTGTGTGTACCCTACAATTCAATATCTAAGGGGGATTTCAGTGTGTGTACCCTACAATTCAATATCTAAGGGGGATTTCAGTGTGTGTACCCTACAATTCAATATCTAAGGGGGATTTCAGTGTATGTACCCTACAATTCAATATCTAAGGGGGATTTCAGTGTATGTACCCTACAATTCAATATCTAAGGGGGATTTCAGTGTGTGTACCCTACAATTCAATATCTAAGGGGGATTTCAGTGTGTGTACCCTACAATTCAATATCTAAGGGGGATTTCAGTGTGTGTACCCTACAAATATAGAAATACACATTTGTTAATCATAACCAGAGGTCCAAGATAAGCAGTGCTGCAGAGCTCAGAGCTGACTTGTTGATTGTAGAATTGCATAGCTCTGTTCCCCAATTGCTGCTTATGCCATTTGGTATGCAAGTAACCTCACTAGCTTGACACCTGATGTTTAGCTATGTCTGGTGCAGTTTTTGGCATACCTGATGTTTAGGTATGTCTGGTGCCGTTTTTGGCACACCTGATGTTTAGGTATGTCTGGTGCAGTTTTTGGCATGCCCTCCAGTGAGCCAAGGTTGATGCCCTGGCTTGATGGCTATGGTTGAGTAGCAGATATGCCTGGTCATGAGGTTACAGATTGTGCTGGAATATAATTCTGCTGATGTTGATGACCTACAATGCCTTACTGATGTTCAGTCCTGAGTTCATCGATTTGAAGTCTGTCCCATTTAGCGCAATGATATGCTAGAGTACTGACGAAAAGCCACCAGACTCGGAATGTTAACTCTGCTTTCTTCTCAGAGATGCTGCCGGGCCTACTAAGTTTCTCCAGCAATTTCTGTTTATGTTGTGATACTGCTAAATAGACCTATCAAGTCACTTGTGATAACAAGATGTTGAAACAGTTCTTTGTTCTTGGCCCATCGAGTCTGCAATGACTAGAACTACCACTAAACATGCACTCATCCCAATTTCCTCTGCCAGTACCATTTCCTTGAATGTTTTGATATTTCAAGTGCTCAACCAAACCTTTTTTAAAGATTATAAGGTTTCCAGTCTCCACTACCTTCCCAGGCAGTGTATTCCTGTATCTACTCTCTAAGTGAAAACACTTTTGTCTAAACTTCCTTCTAAATCTGCTACTCCTTACCCTAACCCTATGCGAAAGTAAGGACTGCAGATCTGGAGATCAGAGTCTAAATTAGAGTAGTGCTGGAAAAGCACAGCGGGTCAGGCAACATTCGAGGAGCAGGAAAATAGATGTTTCGGGCAAAAGCCCTTCATCAGGGCTTATGCCTGAAATGTCGATGCACCTGCTCCTCGGAAGCTGCCTGACCTGCTGTGCTTTTCCAGCACCACTCTAATTTAGACTCTAAATCTTATGTGCCTTTGTGACTGACTCCTCAAACAAGGAGAACCGCTGCTCCCTACTCACCCTATCCAGACCCCTCATAATGTTATACACCTCATGTAGTGATTGTAACAAGGTCAGCCAGGTGCACCTGATAGATTAGATTAGACTTACAGTGTGGAAACAGGCCCTTCGGCCCAACAAGTCCACACCGACCCACCGAAGCGAAACCCACCCATACCCCTACATTACCCCTTACCTAACACTACGGGCAATTTAGCATGGCCAATTCACCTGAACCGCACATCTTTGGACTGTGGGAGGAAACCGGAGCACCCGGAGGAAACCCACGCAGACACGGGGAGAACGTGCAAACTCCACACAGTCAGTCGCAGTGTGGGAGTGTTATTCTGGTCCAATCAGGGTGTCCTGGCTAGCAGAGAAAACAGGAGTACCAGGCAACCTGTTCACTCTGAAAGCTGGCTCTGAGGAAGCTAATCAACGTCAAAGATTCTCCAAATAAAGAGTGGCTTGGTGGTGTGATCCCAGTCTCTCTGGGGATATTTCACCTCACTCATGCTCCTCCCAACTCCCCTTCACCTTCTCTGCTCTAAAGAAAACAATCCAAGCCTGTCTAGTCTTTCTTTATAGCTCAATTGCTCCATCCTAGGCCACAACCCAATCAACCTCTTTTGTATTACATTCCTCCTGTGGTTTGGTAACCAGAACTATATGCAGGACTACAGCTGTGGCCTGACCAACACACTGTACAAATCCACATTACCCCCTTGCTCTTATACATAGATCATAGAACATTACAGCGCAGGACAGACCCTTCGGCCCTTGATGTTGCGCCGACCAGTTATTCTCTATGTCATGACTGATGAAAGAAAGTGGCCCATATACCTGAAAGGTCTTAAAATTGATAAATCTCCTGGCCCCGATGGGATACACCCTAGAGTTCTGAGAGAGGTGGCTGAGGAAATAGCGGCGGCGTTGGTTGAGATCTTTCAAGAGTCACTGGAGCCAGGAAAGGTCCCAGATGATTGGAAGATCACTGTTGTAACCCCCTTGTTCAAGAAAGGATCAAGTCAAAAGATGGAAAATTATAGGCCAATGAGCCTAACCTCGGTTGTTGGTAAAATTCTAGAATCCATCATTAAGGATGAGGTTTCTAAATTCTTGGAAAAGCAGAGTCTGATTAGAACAAGTCAACATGGATTTAGTAAGGGGAGGTCGTGTCTGACAAACCTGTTGGAATTCTTTGAAGAGGTGACAAGTAGGTTAGACCAGGGAAACCCAGTGGATGTGGTCTATCTAGACTTCCAAAAAGCCTTTGATAAGGTGCCACACGGGAGGCTGCTGAGCAAGGTGAGGGCCCATGGTGTTCAAGATGAGCTACTTGTATGGATTGAGGATTGGTTGTCTGACAGAAGGCAGAGAGTTGGGATAAAAGGTTCTTTTTCGGAACGGCAGCCGGTGACAAGCGGTGTCCCGCAGGGTTCAGTGTTGGGGCTGCAGCTGTTCACATTATATATTAATGATTTGGATGAGGGGACTGGGGGCATTCTAGCGAAGTTTGCCGATGATACGAAGTTAGGTGGACAGGCAGGTAGTACTGAGGAAGTGGGCAGGCTGCAGAAGGATCTAGACAGTTTGGGAGAGTGGTCCAGGAATTGGCTGATGGAATTCAACGTGAGCAAATGCGATGTCTTGCACTTTGGAAAAAAGAATAAAAGTATAGACTGCTTTCTAAACGGTGAGAAAATTCGTAAAGCCAAAGTACAAAGGGATCTGGGAGTGCTAGTCGAGGATTCTCTAAAGGTAAACATGCAGGTTGAGTCCGTGATTAAGAAAGCAAATGCAATGTTGTCATTTATCTCAAGAGGGTTGGAATATAAAAGCACCGTTGTGCTACTGAGACTTTATAAAGCTCTGGTTAGGCCCCATTTGGAGTACTGTGTCCAGGTTTGGTCCCCACACCTCAGGAAGGACATACTGGCACTGGAACGTGTCCAGCGGAGATTCATACGGATGATCCCTGGAATGGTTGGTCTAACATACGAGGAACGGCTGAGGATCCTGGGATTGTATTCATTGGAGTTTAGAAGATTAAGGGGAGACTTAATAGAAACTTACAAGATAATACATGGCTTGGAAAGTGTGGACGCTAGGAAATTGTTTCCGTTAGGCGAGGAGACTAGGACCCGTGGACACAGCCTTAGAATTAAAGGGGGTCAATTCAGAACAGAAATGCGGAGACATTTCTTCAGCCAGAGAGTGGTGGGCCTGTGGAATTCATTGCCACGGAGTACAGTGGAGGCCGGGACGCTAAATGTCTTCAAGGCAGAGATTGATAGATTCTTGTTGTCTCGAGGAATTAAGGGCTATGGGGAGAATGCGGGTAAGTGGAGTTGAAATGCCCATCAGCCATGATTGAATGGCGGAGTGGACTCAATGGGCCGAATGGCCTTACTTTCACTCCTATGTCTTATGGTCTTATGGTCTAATGGCCTCAGAATGCACTAAATGTATTAATAACTTGGATTAGGCGAGGTACGGACATCAGAGGATTACTGAGGAATAGAAGAACATCATCTGCATAAAGGGTAATTTTATGTTTACCTGTACCAATCCTTGGGGCCATTATATTAGGAACAGCCCGTGTAGCTTCTGCTAGTGATTCAATTATTAGCGTAAATAACAATGGCAAGAGAGGACATCCCTGACGGCAGCCCCTATCCACACTGAAGCTATCTGAGCCTAATCCATTGGTAACCACAACTGCTTTGGGATCACTGTACAGAGTTGAGACCCATTTGGTAAACACCTGTCCAATGCCAAACCTTTCCAATGTGTAAAATAAATATACCATTCAACCCTATCGAATGCCTTTTCTGTGTCTAATGAGACTACTACTCCTGGTATCTTTCCCTGATGGCAGGCTTGAATCATATTCAAAACCCTTCTAATATTATTGGATGATCTACGGCCCTTAATAACCCCCGTCTGATCCTCCTTTATGATATATGGCAATACCCTTTCTAGTCTCAGTGCTAACATTTTAGAGAGGATTTTAAAATCTACATTTAGCAAGGATATTGGTCTGTATGATGTACAGTCTTCTGGGTTCTTTCCTTTTTTAAGGATAAGAGAGATATTTGCCTCTTTCACGAAGGCGGGAGACAGCCCTGACTATATGCGTAGTTATACATGTCCATAAGTGGACCAGCCAATATTCCTGTAAATTTTTTACAGAATTCAGCTTGAAAGCCATCTGGGCCCGGTGCCTTTCCGCTCTGAAGTTGCCTGATTGCATCAAGTATTTCTTGGACTGTTAGGGGAACATTCAGGACCGATGCCTGTTACGGGGTTAAGTCCAGAAAGGTCAGGTTTTTAAAAAATGATTGCATCCTCCTAGACCTGTCTTCACAATCCTGCAATTTATATAAATCAGAATAAAATTTTCTAAAGATTGCATTAATCTTTTTATGATCATGAGTCAAAGTTCCTGTACTTTCCTTGATAGACGTGATAGTTTGAGGGGTCTTTTTTTCCTTTGTGAGAAATGCTAAGTATCTACCTGGTTTGTCGCCAAATTCATATAACCTTTGTTTTGCAAATAATATTTCCCTCTTAGCCGTTTGGGTAAGCGTGGTGTTTAGAGCTGTCCTAAGGGCCATAATCCTTTGCAATTTGATAATAGAAGGTCTGTCAGTGTATGCTGTTTCAGCTGCTTTTAAGCGAGCTTCGAGCAGACACTGTTGTTCTCCCTTTAAATTTTTCTGGGTTGCTGAGTATGAGATGATCAAACCTCGCGCGTAAGCTTTGATGGTCTCCCACATCATTGATGGGTTGCTAGCCGTACCTAAATTAATTTTTTAAAAATGTTTTAAATTCTTGAGAGAAGTAGTTTACAAATTTACTATCTTTCATCAGGAAGGGGTCCATACGCCAATGCCGAGGGGATGTCCCATTGTTCCTCGCCTTGGTTTCCGTATATACAGCAGCGTGATTGGAAACTGCTATACTGCCTATTTTGCCGGATGATATAGAATTTTAAAAAGTCGAGGGGGCAAAAACATATCGATTCTGGTATGGCATTTATGTGGATTGGAGTAAAAAGAAAAATCTCTGCCCTCTAGATGAAGACATCTCCATATATCTACTAATCCCAATTCTTTGTTCAGATCCACCAATTGTCTAGATCTGGGAGATACTCCTGCAGTACTCTTGGGAATCCTATCTATTTCCGGATCCATACTACAATTAAAGACTCCCCCTATAATTGTATCATGGGCACCAAGAGTCATCGGTTTGGAGAAGGCTTCCGTTATAAATTTAAAGGGGTGTGCTGGGGGGCAGTACAGATTTAAGATCCCATATTTGTCTCCATTTATAAGGGCTTTAATCAGGATATATCGTCCAGATTCTTCTTTTATCTGATTCAGGATTTTGAAAGGGAAATTCTTCTGAATAACAACTCCCCTACTTTTTGAGCTAAAAGAAGAAAAAAAGGCCTGATCAAATCCACCCTGTCATAATTTCAATTGTTCTTTATCCAACAGATGTGTCTCCTGTAGAAGAGCTATATCAACTCTTTCTTTCTTGAGGTTTGATAATATTTTCTTCCTTTTGACTGGTGAATTACTCCCCTTGACATTCCAGGTGCACCACTTAACCGACTGATCAACCATAATTGTCCGGGCAAATCCGAGACCCCTCGGGAGGAGAAACCCTATCCAGAACATCCCGAGCATAGAGCATATAAAATTCACAAAAATAAAGGCTCTCTAATACACTCACAACAGTATAATAAAAAACTATTTCTAAATAATAATTAAAAAATGTATTTAAATGGAGATTTCCCCCCTTGTTCCCAGGGGATGTCACTTCCTTTCCAAAGGTCCATCGTATCCTCTCCCAACCAGTGCCCCACCCTTGACCCAGGTGCTCCTCAATAGGATGAGGAGGATTCAAATATACTACAAAGCTAGAGTTAACAGTGAGCACCCTACCCCCACCCACCCACACACACACACACCCACACCATAAAATTACAACCTCAATAAATAATAATTAAATATAATAATACAAAATAACAAGGGAAAACAACCCCGCTCCTAGAGACAGAGGTAAAATAGAATAAGGTAACCACCTCCCCCTGCCAACATTAGCTAGACCCCCCAGCTTTAATATATATATATGAGAGAGAGAGAATAATAAAAAATACCCAAGGGGGGGAGAAAATTGTTAAATAGAGAATAAATAAATCCCTCTCCCCACCCCCCAAGATAATATTAAACAGTAAGGTAAAAAAAAAAGAAAAAGGGGGAATGTAAACTGGTGTGGGGGAAAGGCAAACCAACATCATTGTCCCTTATAATTTATCTAAGAGAGTCCAAAAATTCCTTAGCCTTTTCCACGATCTGAAGTTATACACGGATCCTTCATGGTTAAAGTGTAGCGTCACTGGGTAGCGTAAGGAGTACTGAATATTGAAGTCCCTTAACCACCACTTCGCCTCATCAAATGCCTTCCTCTTTCGGACCAGAGCTGGGGAAAAGTCCAGGAATAACATGATCTTGGATCCTTTATAGATCATGGCTTGGGAATCTTTTCCACGATTTCTAGAAGCTTCTAGGAGTATCTGCCTCTCCCTATAGCTCTGCAGCCGGAACAGGACTGGGCAGAGACGCTGGTTCAGGCGGGGCCTGCGTATTGTGACCAGTAGGCCCATTCCACCCTTACCTGGCCTGATCCAGCCTCCAGATTTAAAAGCTGTGGAAGCCACTGTTCGAGGAATGCTGTAAGCTGGCCTTCTTCTTCCCGTTCGGGAAGGCCCAGCAAGCGAATATTTTTTTGACGACCTCGCTTCTCGAGGTCGTCAATGTGATCCTGTAAGGTCCGGACTCGCTGTTCGAGAGTCTGGACCCGATCCACGGCTGATTGCGCTGTAGTTTCGGAGGTCGCTGCCTTTAGCTCCGCCCCTCTGACTCGGCGCTCAATTTTCTGGATGTCTCGATCATGCTTCTGCAGCGTGGCCGGGAGTGAGTTCCATTGGCTTCGGGATTCTTTAATAAAAGCGTCAATCTTCGCTTCTCTGACCCCAGTTTGGAGATGATTTCCGTGAGGCTCGCCACAGTAGGTAAGTCCCCCGGGGCGGCTGTGGACGCCTCTGCTGCAGCTGGAGAGTGTGGGGGAGGGGTTCCTGCCTACTGAGAACTGCGGGCTCCCTTCCCTTTAGTCATTTTTACTGAAGATTAGATTGTTTAAATTTAATATTAGCAATTAATTAAATTAAACAGCTATTTTAAATAATTTGGTGTGTGTGGTAGGGGTGGGTGACCCACTTTGCCCAAGTCTTGGGAGGAGCACTGTAGATTCAGACTTGCTGGGTCGCCGCCATCTTGGATCCCCACTGTCTGCCTTCTTAACAACCCTGTCAACCTGGGTGGCAACTTTCAGGGATCTGTGTACATGGACACCGAGATCTCTCTGCTCATCTGCACTCCCAAGAATCTTACCATTAGCCCAGTACTTTGCATTCCAATTACTCCATCCAAAGTGAATCACCTCACACTTGTCCACATTCAACTCCATTTGCCACCTCTCAGCCCAGCTCTGCATCCTATCTATGTCTCTCTGCAACATACTACATCCTTTGTCACTATCCACAACTCCACTGACCTTAGTGTCATCCGTAAATTTACTAACCCACCCTTCTAAGCTCTCATCCAGGTCATTTATAAAAATGACGAACAGCAGTGGACCCAACACCGACCCTTGCGGTACACCACTGGTAACTGGACACCCAAGATGAACATGTTCCATCAACTACAACCCTCTGTTTTCTTTCAGCAAGCCAATTACTGATCCAAACTGCTATGTATCCCACAATCCCATTCCTCCGCATTTTGTATAATAGCCTATTGTGGGGAACCTTACCGAACACATTGCTGAAATCCATATACACCACATCAACCGATTTACTCTCATTTACCCGAACATAGAACAATACAGCACAGAACAGGCCCTTCAGCCCACGATGTTGTGCCGAACATTTGTCCTAGCTTAAGCACCTATCCATATACCTATCCAATTGCCGTTTAAAGGTCATCAATGATTCTGACTCTGCCACTCCCACAGGCAGCGCATTCCATGCCCCCACCACTCTCTGGGTAAAGAACCTACCCCTGACATCTTCCACCCTTCACCTTAAATTTATGTCCCCTTGTAACACTCTGTTGTACCCGGGGAAAAAGTATCTGACTGTCTACTCTCTCTATACCCCTGATCATCTTATAAACCTCTATCAAGTCACCCCTCATCCTTCGCCGTTCCAATGAGAAAAGGCCTAGCACTCTCAACCTATCCTCGTACGACCTATTCTCCATTCCAGGCAACATCCTGGTAAATCTTCTCTGCACCCTCTCCAAAGCTTCCACATCTTTCCTAAAGTGAGGCGACCAGAACTGCACACAGTACTCCAAATGTGGCCTAACCAAAGTCCTGTACAGCTGCAACATCACTTCACGACTCTTGAATTCAATCCCTCTGCTAATGAACGCTAATACACCATAGGCCTTCTTACAAGCTCTATCCACCTGAGTGGCAACTTTCAAAGATCTATGAACATAGACCCCAAGATTCCTCTGTTCCTCCACCTGACTAAGAACCCTACCGTTAACCCTGTATTCCGCATTCTTATTTGTCCTTCCAAAATGGACAATCTCAACTTGACAGGGTTGAACTCCATCTGCCACTCCTCAGTCCAGCTCTGCATCATATCTAAGTCACTTTGCAGCCAACAACAGCCCTCCTCACTATCCACAACTCCACCAATCTTTGTATCGTCTGCAAATTTACTGACCCATCCTTCGACTCCCTCTTCCAAGTCATTAATAACAATTACAACCAGCAGAGGACCCAGAACTGATCCTTGCAGAGCTCCACTTGTAACTGGGCTCCAGGCTGAATATTTACCATCTACCATCACTCTCTGACTTTGACCGGTTAGCCAGTTCTCTATCCAACTGGCCAGATTTCCCACTATCCCATGCCTCCTGACTTTCTGCATAAGCCTACCATGGGGAACCTTATCAAATGCCTTACTAAAATCCATGTACACTACATCCACTGCTCTACCCTCATCCACATACTTGGTCACCTCCTCAAAGAATTCAATAAGACTTGTAAGGCAAGACCTACCCTTCACAAATCCGTGCTGGCTGTCCCTAATCAAGCAGTGTCTTTCCAGATACTCATAAATCCTATCCCTCAGTACCCTTTCCATTACTTTGCCTACCACCGAAGTAAGACTAACTGGCCTGTAATTCCCGAGGTTTCCCTATTCCCTTTTTTGAACAGGGGCACAACATTCGCCACCTGTTTGGTCACTTTGTCAAAAACCTCAATAAGATTCACACAACACCAGGTTATAGTCCAACAGGTTTAATTGGAAGCACACTAGCTTTCGGAGCGATGCTCCTTCATCAGGTGATTGTGGAAGGCTCGATCGTAACACAGAATTTATAGCAAAAATTTACAGTGTGATGTAACTGAAATTATACATTAAAAAATTGATTGTCTGTTAAGCCTTTCAAATCAATAAGATTCGTTAGGCACGACCTACCCTTCACAAAACCGTGCTGACTGTCCCTGATCAGATTATGCTTTTCTAGATGGTTATAAATCCTATTTCTTATAACCTTTTCCAACACTTTAGCAACAACTGCAGTGAGGCTCACTGGTCTGTAATTACCAGGGTTGTCTCTACTACCCTTTTTGAACAAGGGAACCACATTTGCTATCCTCCAGTCCTCAGGCACTATTCCTGTAGACAATGATGATTTGAAGATCAATGCCAAAGGCTCGGCAACCTCTTCCGTTGCTTCCCAGAGGATCCTAGGATAGATTCCATACAGCCCAGGGGACTTGTCTATTTTCACACTCTGCTATATTTCTAATACCGCTTCTTTGTGAACCTCAATCTATTCTAGTCTAAATGCAAGTATCTCTGTATCTTTCTGACCAACATTTACATTTTCTATTGTGAACACTGTCGTAAAATATTTATTTAGTGCTTCCCCTATCTCCTCTGACACAACTTCCCACTATTATCCTTGATTGGCCCTAATTTAACTCTCGTCATTCTTTTATTCTGACATACCTATGGAAAGCCTTAGGGTTAACCCTGATCCTATCCACCAACAACTTCTCATGTCCCCTCCTGGATCTTCTGAGCTCTCTTTTTAGGTCTTTCTTAACTTCCTTGTAACCCTCAAGTGCCCTAACTGAGTTTTCACATTTTGTCCTAACATAAGCCGCCTTCTTCTTGACCAGGGATTCCACTTCCTTAGTAAACCACGGCTCACGTCTTCTATATTTTCCTCCCCTCAATCTTGTAAACTCTAATGAATACAATCCCAGGATCTTCAGCTACTCATCGTATGTTAGGCCTACCATTCCATGGATCACCCGTGTGAATCTCCACAGGACATGCTGCAGTGCCCATCTGTCCTTCCTGAGGTGAGGGGCCCAAAACTAGACACATCGGTCCAAATGGGGCCTAACTAAAGCTTTATAAAGTCTCACTAGCACATCTCTGTTTTTACATTCCAACCCTCTTGAGATGAATGATAACATTACATTTGCTTTCTTAACCATGGACTCAACCTTCAAGTCAACCTTTAGAGAATCCTGGACTAGCACTCTGAGAGCCCTTTGTACTTTGGCTTTATGAATTTTCTCACTGTTTAGAAAATAGTCCATGCCTGTATTCTTTTTTTCCAAAGTGCAAGACCTCACATTTGTTCACATTGAACTTTATCAGCCATTTCTTGGACCACTCTCCCAAACTGTCTAGATCCTTCTGCAGCCTCCCCACTTCCTCAGTACTACCTGCCTGTCCACCTAACTTCGTATCATTGGCAAACTTTGCCAGAATGCCCCCAGTCCCTTCATCCAGATCATTAATATATAATGTGAACAGCTGCGGCACCAACACTGAACCCTGCAGGACACCGCTTGTCACTAGTTGCCATTCCGAAAAAGAACCTTTTATCCCAACTCTTTGCCTTCTGTCAGACAGCCAATCCTCAATCCATGTTCCTCGAACACTATGGGCCCTCACCTTACTCAGCAGCCTCCCATGAGGTACCTTATCAAAGGCCTTTTGGAAGTCTCCATAGATAATATCCATTGGGTTTCCCTGGTCTAATCTACTTGTTACCTCTTCAAAGAATCGTAACAGGTTTGTCAGGCACGACCTCCCCTCAAAAAATCCATGCTGACTTGTTCTAATCCAACCCTGCACTTCCAAGAATTTAGAAATCTCATCCTTAACATGGATTCTAGAATTTTATCCGCAACCGAGGTTAGGCTAATTGACCTATAATTTTCTTTTGTATTGATCCTTTCTTGAACAAGGGGGTTATAACAGCGATTTTCCAATTGTCTGGGACTTTCCCTGACTCCAGTGATTTTTGTAAGATTGCAACCAACGCTTCCACTATTTCTTCAGCCACCTCCCTCAGAATCCTAGGATGGACCTGATCCGGTCCAGGGGATGTATCAATTTTTAGACCTTTTAGCTTTTCAAGTACTTTCTCTTTTGTAATGGCTACCATATTCAACTCTGCCCCTTGACTCTCCTCAATTGTTGGGATATTACCCATGTCTTCCACTGTGAAGACTGACACAAAGTACTTCAGCTAGTTCCTTACCTCCCAGCACGAGCCTTTCAGCATCAATTTAGAACATAGAACATAGAACAATACAGCACAGAACAGGCCCTTCGGCCCACGATGTTGTGCCGAACATCTATCCTAGATTAAGCACCCATCCATGTACCTATCCAATTGCCGCTTAAAGGTCACCAATGATTCTGACTCTACCACTCCCACGGGCAGCGCATTCCATGCCCCCACCACTCTCTGGGTAAAGAACCCACCCCTGACATCTCCCCTATACCTTCCACCCTTCACCTTAAATTTATGTCCCCTTGTAACACTCTGTTGTACCCAGGGAAAAAGTTTCTGACTGTCTACTCTATTCCTCTGATCATCTTATAAACCTCTATCAGGTCACCCCTCATCCTTCGCCATTCCAACGAGAAAAGGCCGAGAACTCTCAACCTATCCTCGTACGACCTATTCGCCATTCCAGGCAACATCCTGGTAAATCTTCTCTGCACCCTCTCCAAAGCTTCCACATCTTTCCTAAAGTGAGGTGACCAGAACTGCACACAGTACTCCAAATGTGGCCTAACCAAAGTCCTGTACAGCTGCAACATCACTTCACGACTCTTGAATTCAATCCCTCTGCTAATGAACGCTAATACACCATAGGCCTTCTTAGAAGCTCTATCCACCTGAGTGGCAACTTTCAAAGATCTATGTACATAGACCCTAAGATCCCTCTGTTCCTCCACCTGACTAAGAACCCTACCGTTAACCCTGTATTCCGCATTCTTATTTGTTCTTCCAAAATGGACAACCTCACACTTGGCAGGGTTGAACTCCATCTGCCACTCCTCAGCCCAGCTCTGCATCATATCTAAGTCCCTTTGCAGCCGACAACAGCCCTCCTCACTGTCCACAACTCCACCAATCTTCGTATCATCTGCAAATTTACTGACCCACCCTTCGACTCCCTCATCCAAGTCATTAATAAAAATTACAAACAGCAGAGGACCCAGAACTGATCCCTGCGGAACTCCACTTGTAACTGGGCTCCAGGCTGAATATTTACCATCTACCACCACTCTCTGACTTCGACCGGTTAGCCAGTTTTCTATCCAATTGGCCAAATTTCCCTCTATCCCATGCCTCCTGACTTTCCGCATAAGCCTACCATGGGGAACCTTATCAAATGCCTTACTAAAATCCATGTACACTATATCCACTGCTCTACCCTCATCCACATGCTTGGTCACCTCCTCAAAGAATTCAATAAGACTTGTAAGGCAAGACCTACCCTTCACAAATCCGTGCTGGCTGTCCCTAATCAAGCAGTGTCTTTCCAGATACTCATAAATCCTATCCCTCAGTACCCTTTCCATTACTTTGCCTACCACAGAAGTAAGACTAACTGGCCTGTAATTCCCGGGGTTATCCCTATTCCCTTTTTTGAAGAGGGGCACAACATTCGCTACTCTCCAGTCCCCTGGTACCACCCCCGTTGACAGTGAAGACGAAAAGATCATTGCCAACAATACTGTAATTTCCTCTCTTGCTTCCCACATAATCCTAGGATATATCCCGTCAGGCCCGGGGGACTTGTCTATCCTCAAGTTGTTCAAAATGCCCAACACATCTTCCTTCCTAACAAGTATCTCTTCTAGCTTACCAGACCGTTTCACACTCTCCTCTTCAACAATACGGTCCCTCTCGTTCGTAAATACTGAAGAAAAGTACTCGTTCAAGACCTCTCCTATCTCTTCCGACTCAATACACAATCTCCCACTACTGTCCTTGATCGGACCTACCCTCGTTCTCGTCATTCTCATGTTTCTCACATACGCATAAAATGCCTTGGGGTTATCCTTGATCCTATCCGCCAAGGATTTTTCATGCCCTCTCTTAGCTCTCCTAATCCCTTTCTTCAGGTCCCTTCTGGCTATCCTGTATCCCTCCACTGCCCTGTCTGAACCCTGTTTCCTCGACCTTATGTAAGTCTCCTTCTTCCTCTTTACTAGACATTCAACCTCCCTCGTCAACCAAGGCTCCCTCACACGACCATTTCTTTCCTGCCTGATAGGTACATACATATCAAGGACACGTCGTATCTGCTCCTTGAAAAAGTTCCTCATTTCCACCACATCCTTCCCTGACAGCCTATGCTCCCAACTTATGCTCTTCAAATCCTGTCTTACAGCATCGTAATTTCCCTTCCCCCAATTGTAAAATCTACCCTGTTGTGCGCACCTATCTCTCTCCATAACCAAGGTGAAAGTCACAGAATTGTGGTCACCATCACCAAAATGTTCACCCACTAACAAGCCCATCACTTTCCCGGCTCATTACCGAGTACCAAATCCAATATGGCCTCCCCTCTGGTTGGACAATCTACATACTGAGTTAGAAAAGCTTCCTGGACACACTGCACAAACACCGCCCCATCCAATCTACTTGATCTGAAGAGCTTCCAGTCAATATTTGGGAAGTTGAAGTTGCCCATGACTACGACCCTGTGGCTTCTGCACCTTTCCAAAATCTGTTTCCCAATCTGTTTCTCCACATCCCTGCTGCTATTGGGGGGCCTATAGTAAACACCCAACAAGGTGACTGCACCTTTCCTATTTCTGACTTCAGCCCATACTACCTCCAAAGGCAGATCCCCCTCAAACTTCCTTTCTGCAGCCGTTATACCATTTCTAATTAGCAATGCCACCCCCCCTCCTTTTTTACCACCCTCCCTAAACTTACTGAAACATCTGTAACCAGGAACCTCCAACAACCATTCCTGTCCCTCATCTATCCACGTTTCCGTGATAGCCACAACATCATAGTCCCAGGTACCGATCCATGCCTTAAGTTCACCCACCTTATTTCTGATACTCCTTGCATTGAAGTATACACACTTGAGCCCATCTCTGTGTCCGCAAGTATTCCCTGTCAGTGCTACCTTCTCCACAGCCTCCCTACATTCTTGGACATCCTGACAAACAGCTAGCTTACTTGCTGGACTACAAGTCCAGATCCCATCCCCCTGCCAAATTAGTTTAAACCCCCCCGAAGAGTGCTAGCAAACCTACCCCCCAGGATATTGGTGCCCTTCTGGTTCAGGTGCAACCCATCCTGCTTGTACAGGTCCCACCTTCCCCAGAATGCGGTCCAATTGTCCAAATACCTGAAGCCCTCCCTCCTACACCATCCTTGCAGCCACGTGTTCAACTGCAGCAACTCTCTCCCTATTCCTTGCCTCACTGTCACGTGGCACCAGCAACAACCCAGAGATGACGACTCTGTCTGTCCTAGCTTTTATCTTCCAGCCTAACTCCCTGAGCTCTTGAATGACCTCCCCACCCCTCTTCCTACCTATGTCGTTGGTGCCAATGTGTACCACGACTTCTGGCTGCACACCCTCCCCCTTAAGGATTCTGAAGACACGGTCCGAGACGTCTCGGACCCTGGCACCCGAAGCGTCCAATTTCTACTTTTGCCTCTCATTTGTTTCTTATATATTGAAAGAAATTTTTACTATCATTTCTAATATTACTGGCTAGTTTACCTTCATATTTGATCCTCTCCTTCCTTATTTCTCACTTTATTTATTTTTGTAGTCTGTTTATTTTTGTAGCCTTCCCAATGTTCTGAATTCCCAGTGCTCTTGGCCCCTTTATAGGCTCTCTTGTTTTCTATGATACATTTCCTGACTCCCTTTGTCAGTCATAGTTGTCTAATCCCCACCTCCCCCCCCCCCTCCCCCAACCCCTGCTCCCACACCAGGTAATCTTCCTTTTCCTGGGGATGAACCTCTGTACAGTGTCCTCAATTACACTCAGAAACTCCTGCCATTTTTGCTCTACTGTCTTCCCCGCTAGGCTCTGCTTCCAGTCTATTTTTGTCAGTTCCTCTCTCATGCCCTCATAATTACCTTTATTTAACTGTAACTCTATTACATCCGATTTTGCCTTCTCTCTTTCAAACTGCAGACTGAACTCTACCATACGGCACGGTGGCACAGTGGTTAGCACTGCTGCCTCACAGCGCCTGAGACCCGGGTTCAATTCCTGACTCAGGCGACTGACTGTGTGGAGTTTGCACGTTCTCCCCGTGTCTGCGTGGGTTTCCTCCGGGTGCTCCGGTTTCCTCCCACAGTCCAAAGATGTGCGGGTCAGGTGAATTGGCCATGCTAAATTGCCCGTAGTGTTAGGTAAGGGGTAAATGTAGGGGTATGGGTGGGTTGCGCTTCGGCGGGTCGGTGTGGACTTGTTGGGCTGAAGGGCCTGTTTCCACACTGTAAGTAATCTAATCTAAAAAGAAAATCTAATCTAATATTATGATCGCTGCCTCCTAAGTGTTCTCTTACTTTAAGATCTTTTATAAAGTCTGGCTCATTACATAGCACTAAGCCCAGAATACCCTGCTTCCTTGTGGGCTCCATCACAAGATGTTCCAAAAAGCCATCCTGTAAACATTCCATGAATTCCCTTTCTTTGGATCCACCAGCAACATTATTCACCCAGTCCATTTGCATTTTAAAGTCCCCAATGATCACCGTGACCCTACCTTTCTGACATCTATTTTACGGTACATCTTGCGCCCCTGGTCCTGACCACTGCTTGGAAGTCTGTACATAACTCCCATTATGGTTTTTTTGCCTTCGTGGTTCCTCCACCCACACAGACTCCACATCATCTGACCTTATGTCATTCAGTGCCATAGATTTAGATTAGATTCCCTACAGTGTGGAAACAGGCCCTTCTGCCCAACCAGTCCACACCGACCCTCCGAAAAGTAACCCACCCAGACCCATTTCCCTCTGACAAATGCACCTAGCACCATGGGTAATTTAGCATGGGCAGTTCACCTAACCTGCACATCTTTGGATTGTGGGAGGAAACCGGAGCACGCAGTGGAAACCCACACAGACACGGGGAGAATGTGCAAACTCCACACAGACAGTCGCCTGAGGCAAGAATTGAACCTGGGACCCTGATGCTGTGAGGCAGCAGCGCTAACCATTGAGCCACCGTGCTGTGTTAGTCTTAACTAACCAGGCAACCCTGCCCCCTTTGCCCACCTCTCTGTCTTTTCGATAAGTTGTAAGTCCTTTGGTGTTTAACTACTAGTCCTCAACTCCCTGCAACCATGTCTCTGTGATGCCTACCACATGAAAATCATTTACGATGACGTGCTGTTAATTCATCTACTTTGTTACTGGGGCCTTTTTGCATTCAGGCTAAAAGGGGTTGTGAAATGTCTATAGCTAGCAGAATTAAGGAGAATCCCAAAGCCTTTTATTCTTATATACGAAGCAAGCGGGTAACTAGAGAAAGGATTGGTCCACTAAAGGATAATGAAGGAAGGCTGTGTGTCGAATCTGAGAGAATGAGTGAGATTCTGAATGATTACATTGAGTCAGTGTTCACTGAGGAGAGGAACATGAATATTGAGATTAGAGGTAGAAGTTTGATTAGTCTGGATTACGTTGACATGAGTAGGGAAGATGTGTTGGGTAGGCTAGCGGTTATTAAGGTGTACAAATTCCCAGGACAGGGTGGGATCTTTCCCAGCTTGTTCAGGGAGGCGAGAGAGGAAATAGCTGGGACCCTTGACAGATATATTTGTAGCATCCTTATATACAGATGAGTTGCCAGAGGACTGGAAGGTTGCTCATGATGTCCCCCTGTACATTCCAAGTAACTACAGACCAGTGAGCCTGACGTCGGTGGTGGGAAAGTTGCTGGAGAAGGTACTGAGGGATAGGATCTATTTATATTTAGAAAGGAATGAGCTTATCAGTGACAGGCAACATGGTTTTGTGCGGGGAGATCATGCCTTACCAACTTAATAGAGTTCTTCGAGGAAGTGACCAAGTTGATAGATGAAGGAAGGGCTGTAGATGTCATATACATGGACTTTAGTGATGTTTGCTAAGGTTCCCCATGGTAGACTAATGGAGAGAGTGAAGTCACATGGTGTGCAGGGTGTTCTAGCGAGGTGGATAAAAAACTGGTTGAGCAACAGGAGACAGAGAGTAGTAGTTCAAGGGAGTTTCTCAAAATGGAGAAAGATGACCAGTGGTGTTCCACAGGGGTCAGTGCTGGGGCCACTGTTGTTTGTAATATACATAAATGACCTGGAAGAGGGCACTGATGTTGCCTGGTATGGAAGGTGCTAGCTATGAAGAGAGGTTGAGTAGGTTAGGTTTGTTTTCATTAGAAAAAAGGAGATTGAGGGGGGACCTGATTGGGGTCCAAAAAGTCATGAAGGATAGATAGAGATAAGCTTTTTCCCAGGGTGAAGGATTCAGTAACAAGAGATTCATGGTGAGAGGTGAAAAGTTTAAGGGGGATACATGTGGCAAGTACTTTACACTGAGGATTGTAGGTGTCTGGAATGCATTGCCAGCAGAGATGGTAGAGGCAGGCCCGGTAGATTCATTTAAGATGCGTCTGGACAGATACATGAGTAGGTGGGGAGCAGAGGGATACAGATGCTTAGGATTTGGGCGACAGATATAGACTTTGGCTCAGGCTTGGAGGGCCGAAGGGCCTGTTCCTGGGCTGTGAATTTTCATTGTTCTTTGTTCTTGAATAGTACAAGCATTCAGGTAAAGTACATTAATGTTAATTTTCTTATCCTCATGATTTCCATCACCTTTAGTAATATGTCCTAAGTTATCCTTTCTTTTTGCTTCATTCTTCATCTCCTCAAACTTAAACCCTGCACCCACACTAACCTGCTGCTTATCTTTCTACTTAACTGCATACTCCCTGTTGCTTTTGCTTTCCTTTCCCCTCCCCCAACTCACAAGTTTAAAGTGACCATTCGGTTTATCCTTTTCACCAGAACATTTGTTCCAGATCAGTTCAGGTGGAGACCATCCCATTGGTACAGAACCTCCCCCGGTTCCTAAACTGACCCCAATGTCCCATGAAATGGAATCCCTCTTTCCCACACCAATCTCTTAGCCATGTGTTTACTTCCCTAATTTTCTTAGCTTGAAAGGCTGGAGCTCGGACCATGGGCCTATTAACATAGAACATAGAAAAATACAGCGCAGTACAGGCCCTTCGGCCCTCGATGTTGCGCCGACCGAAGCCCACCTAACCTACACTAGCCCAATAACCTCCATATGCCTATCCAATGCCCGCTTGAATGACCATAAAGAGGGAGAGTCCACCACTGCTACTGGTAGGGCATTCCATGAACTCACAACCCGCTGCGTAAAGAATCTACCCCTAACATTTGTCCTATACCTACCACCCCTTAATTTAAAGCTATGCCCCCTTGTAACAGCTGACTCCATACGTGGAAAAAAGTTCTCACTGTCAACCCTATCTAAACCCCTAATCATCTTGTACACCTCTCTCAAATCTCCCCTAAACCTTCTTTTCTCCAATGAGAACAGCCCCAAGTGCCTCAGCCTTTCCTCATACGATCTTCCTACCATGCCAGGCAACATCCTGGTAAACCTCCTCTGCACCCGTTCCAATGCCTCCACATCCTTCCTATAGTATGGCGACCAAAACTGCACACAATACTCCAGATGAGGCCGCACCAGAGTCTTATACAACTGCAACATGACCTCAGGACTCCGGAACTCAATTCCTCTATCAATAAAGCCCAGTACACCATATGCCTTCTTCACAGCACTATTTACCTGGGTGGCAACTTTCAGAGATCTGTGTACATGGACACCAAGATCCCTCTGCTCATCCACACTACCAAGCAGCCTACCATTAGCCCAGTAATCCATCTTCTTGTTACTCCTATCAAAGTGAATGACTTCACACTTAGCTACATTGAACTCCATTTGCCACCTTTCTGCCCAGCTCTGCAACTCATTTATATCCTGCTGGAACCTGCCACATCCTTCTTCGCTGTCCACAACTCCACCGACTTTCATGTCATCCGCAAACTTGCTCACCCAGCTTTCAAGCCCCTCCTCTAGGTCATTTATAAAAATGACAAACAGCAATGGTCCCAAAACAGATCCTTGTGGTACACCGCTAGTAACTGCACTCCAAGATGAACCTAGTCCATCAACTACTACCCTCTGTCTCCTTCCAGCCAGCCAATTCCTAATCCAAACCTCTAATGCACCCTCAATGCCATACCTCCGTAGTTTTTGCATTAGCCTACCATGGGATACCTTATCGAACGTCTTGCTAAAATCCATATACACCACATCTACTGCTTTACCCTCGTCCACTTCCTTGGTCACCTTCTCAAAGAACTCAATAAGGTTTGTGAGGCACGACCTGCCCTTCACAAAACCATGCTGACTATCCTTGATCACATTATTCCTATCCAGATGTTCATAAATCCTATCCCTTACAATTCTCTCTAAGACTTTGCCCATAACAGAAGTGAGACTCACTGGCCTATAGTTACTCGGGCTATCCCTACTCCCCTTCTTGAACAAGGGGACCACATTCGCTATCCTCCAGTCTTCTGGCACTATTCCCGTAGACAATGACGACATAAAAATCAAGGCCAATGGCTCCGCTATCTCCTCCCTAGCTTCCCAGAGGATCCTAGGATAAAAGCCATCAGGCCCAGGGGACTTATCTATTTTCATCCCTTCCAGTATTCCCCAGACCACTTCCCTACATACCTCAAGGCCATCCATTCTAATCACTTGTGACTCAATATTCACATCTTTGTCCTGTTCCTGAGTGAATACTGACGAAAAGTATTGATTTAGTGTCTCTCCAATCTCCTCCGCCTCCACGCACAACTTCCCACTACTATCCTTGACTGGACCGATACCTACCCTAGTCATCCTTTTATTCCTGACATACCTATAGAAAGCCTTTGGGTTTTCCCTAATCCTACCAACTAAGGACTTTTCATGTCCCCTTCTCGCTGCTCTTAGATCTCTCTTTAGATCCTTCCTGGCTACCTTATAACTCTCAATCGCCCCAACTGAACCTTCACGCCTCATCTTTACATAGGCCGCCCTCTTCCCTTTCACAAGGGATTCCAATTCCTTATTAAACCACGGCTCCCTCAGAAGACCCTTTACTCCCTGCCTGACTGGTACATACTTATCAAGGACACCCATTAGCTGTTCCTTGAACAATCTCCACATATCATTTGTGTTCTTCCCTTGAAGCCTATTTTTCCAATCCACGCATCCTAAGTCATGCCTCACCACATCATAATTTCCCTGCCCCCAGCTATAACTCTTGCCTTGCAGTGCACACTTATCCCTCTCCATCACTAGAGTAAAAGTCACCGAGTTGTGGTCACTGTCCCCGAAGTGCTCACCTACGTCCAAGTCTAACACCTGGCCTGGTTCATTACCTAGAACCAAATCCAGTATAGCCTCACCTCTTGTTGGCCTGTCTACATATTGTGTCAGGAAACCCTCCTGCACACATTGGACAAACACCGACCCATCTAACGAACTCGAGCTATAGCTTTCCCAGTCAATATCTGGGAAGTTAAAGTCCCCCATAACAACCACCCTGCTACTTTCACTCTTCTCCTGAATCATCCTCGCAATACTATCCTCTACTTCTCTCGGACTATTAGGAGGCCTGTAGAAAACTCCTAACATGGTGACCTCACCTTTCCTGTTTCTAACCTCAGCCCAAACTACCTCAGATGACAAGTCTTCCTCCATCGTCCTTTCCACCGCTGTAATACTATCCTTGACAAGCAATGCCACACCTCCCCCTCTTTTACCCCCATCTCTGACCCTGCTAAAACATTTAAACCCTGGAACCTGCAACAGCCATTCCTGTCCCTGTTCTACCCACGTCTCTGTAATGGCCACAACATTGAAGTCCCAGGTACCAACCCACGTTGCAAGTTCACCTACCTTATTTCTTATACTTCTGACATTGAAGTTTACACACTTCAAGCCACTTTCCTGTTTACAGGCACCCTCCTTCGAGATCGATGCCTTGTTCCTAACCTCACTACACTCAAGGTCCTGTTCCATAAAGCTACAGTCCAGGTTCCCATGCCCTTGCAGAGTTAGTTTAAACCCTCCCAAAGAGCACTAGCAAACCTCCCCCCAAGGATACTGGTGCCCCTCAGGTTCAGGTGAAGACCATCCTGTTTATAGAGGTCCCACCTTCCCCAGAAAGAACCCCAGTTGTCCAGAAACCGGAATCCCTCCCTCCTGCACCATCCCTGTAGCCACGCATTTAACTGCTCTCTCTCCCTATTCCTCGACTCTCTATCACGTGGCACGGGTAACAAACCAGAGACTACAACTCTGTTTGTTCTAGCTGTGAGCTTCCAACCTAGCTCCCTGAAAGCCTGCCTAACATCCTCATCCCTGTTCCTACCTATGTCATTGGTGCCAACGTGGACCACGATCTGGGGCTGCTCCCCCTCCCCCTTAAGGACCCGGAAAACACGATCAGAGACATCACGTACCCTTGCACCTGGGAGGCAACATACCAAATGTGAGTCTCTGTTGCTCCCGCAAAACCGCCTATCTGTGCCCCTCACTATTGAGTCCCCAAGAACTATCGCTCTATCTTTCTCCACCCTTCCCTTCTGAGCAACGGGGCCAGGCTCCTTGCCAGAGGCCTGAACCTCGTTGCTTACCCCGGTAAGTCATCCCCCCCACAAGTATCCAAAACGGTATACTTGTTCTTGAGGGGAACGGCCGCAGGGGGTCCCTGCACTGGCTGCTTCCTCCCACTCCCCCTCACTGTCACCCATCTGTCTATAACTTTCGGAGTAACTACTTCCCTCAAGCTCTGATCTATGACCCCCTCTGCCTCCTGAATGATCCACAGTTCATCCAACTCCAGCTCCAGTTCCCTAACACGGTCTTGGAGGAGCTGGAGATGGGTGCACTTCCCGCAAGTGTAATCAGCAGGGACGCTAATGGCTTCCCTCACCTCATACATGTTGCAAGAGGAACATTGCACTGCCTTAGCTGCCATCCCTCTAAAAAGGTAAACTTTAAAAACTAGATCTAAAGAAACAAACAAGCAAAATGCAGCACTTACCTGCTTACCACAACGGGTCTTATTATTAGGTTAGAGGAGGAGGGCGGGTGGGAGGCTCTACCCCTGTAGTGCCTCAGGTTCCTCGCCTGCGCACTTTAAGAAAAAAACCTTCCCAGGTAAGCTAGCGCGACACCAGCTTCCGGGTCCGCTAGGCGCTTAAAAAAAACTTTAAATTTTAGCCATTAAAAAACAATAACTGGACTATACAGCGACTTAAAAAAAACACCACCAGCCGTTACCTGCTCCACCGAGAGAGTGAGGAACATGGACCAGGGGCCTGGCGGGAGCTCGGACCAGGGGCCTGGCGGGAGTTGGGACCAGGGGCCTGGCGGGAGCTCGGACCAGGGGCCTGGCAGGAGTTGGGACCAGGGGCCTGGCGGGAGTTGGGACCTGGGGCCTGGCAGGAGTTGGGACCAGGGGCCTGGCGGGAGTTGGGACCAGGGGCCTGGCGGGAGTTGGGACCAGGGGCCTGGCGGGAGCTCGGACCAGGGGCCTGGCAGGAGTTGGGACCAGGGGCCTGGCGGGAGTTGGGACCTGGGGCCTGGCAGGAGTTGGGACCAGGGGCCTGGCGGGAGTTGGGACCAGGGGCCTGGCAGGAGTTGGGACCAGGGGCCTGGCGGGAGCTCGGACCAGGGGCCTGGCGGGAGTTGGGACCAGGGGCCTGGCGGGAGTTGGGACCAGGGGCCTGGCGGGGAGTTGGGACCAGGGGCCTGGCAGGAGTTGGGACCAGGGGCCTGGCGGGAGTTGGGACCAGGGGCCTGGCGGGAGCTCGGACCAGGGGCCTGGCGGGAGTTGGGACCAGGGGCCTGGCGGGAGCTCGGACCAGGGGCCTGGCGGGAGTTGGGACCAGGGGCCTGGCGGGAGCTCGGACCAGGGGCCTGGCGGGAGTTGGGACCAGGGGCCTGGCGGGAGTTGGGACCAGGGGCCTGGCGGGAGTTGGGACCAGGGGCCTGGCGGGAGCTCGGACCAGGGGCCTGGCGGGAGTTGGGACCAGGGGCCTGGCGGGAGCTCGGACCAGGGGCCTGGCGGGAGTTGGGACCAGGGGCCTGGCGGGAGTTGGGACCAGGGGCCTGGCGGGAGTTGGGACCAGGGGCCTGGCGGGAGCTCGGACCAGGGGCCTGGTGGGAGTTGGGACCAGGGGCCTGGCGGGAGTTGGGACCAGGGGCCTGGCGGGAGTTGGGACCAGGGGCCTGGCGGGAGTTGGGACCAGGGGCCTGGCGGGAGTTGGGACTAGGGGCCTGGCGGGAGCTCGGACCAGGGGCCTGGCGGGAGTTTGGACCAGGGGCCTGGCGGGAGTTGGGACCAGGGGCCTGGCGGGAGCTCGGACCAGGGGCCTGGCGGGAGTTTGGACCAGGGGCCTGGCGGGAGTTTGGACCAGGGGCCTGGCGGGAGTTGGGACCAGGGGCCTGGCGGGAGTTTGGACCAGGGGCCTGGCGGGAGTTGGGACCAGGGGCCTGGCGGGAGTTGGGACCAGGGGCCTGACGGGAGTTGGGACCAGGGGCCTGGCGGGAGTTGGGACCAGGGGCCTGGCGGGAGCGGTGAGTCTCTGATTTGAGCTTTTTTATTTGAAATCAGAGGGCAGAGGTTTCTGGGAAATGAGAGACTTCTTATTTTTATTTCCGTCCAGCTATGTAAGTCAGTATTTTTTAATTTATGATAAGGGGATTGGCAGGGATGGCAGTGCAGGGAGAGCAATGTTCCTTCTGCAGGATGTTTGAGGTCAGGGACACCAATAAGTGTCCCATCCAAGTACATCTGCAGGAAGTGCACCCAACTCTCGCTCCTCCAAGACTGTGTTAGGGAACTGGGAGCAGGAGCTGGATGAACTTCAGATTATTCGGGGGGCAGAGGCTGTGATAGATAAGAGTTCCAGGGAAGTAGTTACTTCTAGGCACGAGAAAAGCGGGGTGACTGTTCAAAGGGGGAAAAACAGTCAGTGGAGGGATCCCCTGTGGTTGTTTCCCTGAAAAACACATATATCGTTTTGGATACTTTGTGGGGGACATTATATAAGACAGATGTCAGAGGTAGTTTCTTTACTCCGAGAGTAGTAAGGGTATGGAATGCTTTGCCTGCAACGGTAGTAGATTCACCAACTTTAAGTACATTTAAGTCATCATTGGGCAAGCATATGGATGTACATGGAATAGTGTAGGTTAGATGGGCTTCAGATTGATATGACAGGTCGGTGCAACATCGAGGGCCGAAGGGCCTGTAATGCGCTGTAACAGTGGCCTAACCAATGTCCTGTACAGCTGCGACATGACCTCCCAACTCCTGTACTCAATACTCTGACCAATAACGGAAAGCATACCAAACGGCTTCTTCACTATCCTATCTACCTGCGACTCCACTTTCAAGGAGCTATGAACCTGCACTCCAAGGTCTCTTTGTTCAGCAACACTCCCTAAGACCTTACCATTAAGTGTATACGTCCGACTGAGATTTGCTTTCCCAAAATGCAGCACCTCGCATTTATCTGAATTAAACTCCATCTGCTACTTCTCAGCCCATTGGCCCATCTGATCAAGATCCTGTTGTAATCTGAGGTAAACCTCTTCGCTGTCCACTACACCTTCAATTTTGGTGTCATCTGCAAACTTACTAACTGTACCTCTTATGCTTCCATCCAAATCAGGTAAGGCAGTAAAAGAGGGAGGTGTGGCCTTGTTAGTCAAGGATAGTGTAATGGTGGCTGAGAGAACTTTTGACTAGGACTCGTCTACTGAGGTAGTGTGGGCTGATATTAGAAACAGGAGAGGAGAGGTCACACTTCTTGGAGTTTTTTATAGGCCTCCGCAGAGTTCCAGGGAGGTGGAAGAGAGGATTGGCAAAATTATTCTGGGTAGGAGTGAAAGAAACAGGGTGGTCATTATGGGGGGATTTAAATTCCCCAACATTGACTGGAAATGCAATAACTCTAGTATGTCAGATGGATCAGTTTTTGTCCAATGTGTACAGGAGGATTTCCTGACACAGTGTGTTGAAGGGCCGACAAGAGGGGAGGCCACACTGGATCTGGTGCTTGGTAATGAACCAGGCCAGGTGTTTGATTTAGTTGTAGGTGAGTACTTTGGAGAGAGTGATCATAATTCAGTTACGTTTAGTTTAGCGATGGAAAGGGATAGGTACATGCCACAGATCAAGAGATATCGATGGGGCAACAACAATTATAATGCGATTAGGCAAGAATTAGGATGTATAGAGTGGGGGAGCAAAATCCAGGGGATATAGACAATGGAAATGTGGAGCTGGTTTAAGGAACAGATATTGAGTGTCCTTGACAGGTATGTCCCTGTCAGGCAGGGAGGGAGTGATAAGGTAAGGGAACCATGGTTTACTACAGAAATTGCATCTCTTGTTAAGCAGAAGAAGGAGGCATCTGTGTTGATGAGACAGGATGGTACAGATGAGGTGATGGAGAGTTACAGATCAGCTAGGAAGGATTTAAAGAGAGAGTTAAGAAGAGCAAAGAGAGGACACGAGTCGTCTTTAGCAAATAGAATAAAGGAGAACCCTAAAGTTTTCTATAGATATGTGAGGAATAAAAGGATTACTTGGGTAGGAATAAGGCCAGTCAAAGATAGAAGTGGGAGCTTGAGTGTGGACCCTGTGGAGATCGAAGAGGTGCAAAATGAACATTTCTCATCGGTGTTCACTCAGGAAAAGGAGAATATTGCAGTGGAGAATAATAGGGTATTAGACTAGAAAGGATTGAGGTTAGTTACGAACAGATGTTATAATTCTAGAAGGAGTGAAAGTGGACAAGTCCCCTGGGCCGGATGTGATTTATCCAAGGATTCTCTGGGAAGCTAGGGAGGAGATAACAGAGCCTTTGGCTTTGATATTTGAGTCATCTTTGTCTACAGGTTTAGTACCAGAGTATTGGAGGATTGCAAATGTGCACTTGTTCAAGAGATGACCCAGGTAATTATAGACTAGTGTCTACAATTTGGAAAGGATTTATATAAGAGATAAGATTTATAATCATCTAGCAAGCAACAATTTGATTTCAGATAGTCAACATGGTTTCATCAAGGGCAGGTCATGTCTCACAAACCTCATTGAGTTTTTTGAGAAGGTGACCAAGCATGTAGATGAGGGGAGGGCAGTTGTTGTGGTGGACATGGACTTCAGTAAAGCCTTTGATAAGGTTCCACGTGGCAGACTGTTGGAGAAAATGCAGAGGCATGGAATTGAGGGTGATTTAGCAGTTTGGATTAGAAACTGGCTTTCTGAAAGAAGGCAGCGAGTGGTGGTTGATGGAAAATATTCAGCCTGGAGTCCTTTACTAGTGGTGTGCCACAAGGATCTGTTTTGGGACCACTGCTGTTTGTCATTTTTATAAATGACTTAGACGCAGGCATAACATAGGTGGATGGATTAGTAAATTTGCAGACGACACTAAAGTCGGTGGAGAAGTGGTCAGTGTGGAAGAATGTTACAGGTTGCAGGGGGACTTGGATAAACTGCAGAATTGGGCTGAGAGGTGGCAAATGGAGTTCAATGCAGCTAAATGTGAGGTGATGCACTTTGGGAAGAATAATAGGAAGGCGGAGTACTAGGTCAATGGAAAGATTCTTGGTCATGCAGATGTGCAGAGGGACCTTGGAGTCCATGTACATAGATCCCTGAAAGTTGCCACCCAGGTGGACAGTGCTGTTAAGAAGGCATACAGTGTGTTAGGTTTCATTCGTACAGGGATTGAGTTCCGGAGCCACAATATCATGCTGCAACTATACAAAACACTGGTGTGGCCACTCTTGGAATATTGTGTACAGTTCTGGTCGCCTTATTTTGGGAAGGATGTGGAAGCATTGGAAAAGCTGCAGAGGAGATTTACCAGGATGTTGCCTGGTCTGGAGGGAAGGTCTTATGAGGAAAGGCTGAGAGACATGTGTGTGTTCTCATTGGAAAGAAGAAGGCTAAGAGGGGATTTGATAGAGACATACAAGATGATCAGATGATTAGATAGGGTAGACAGAGAAAGTCTTTCCTAGGGTGATGACGTCAGCTTGTACAAGGGGGCATAACTACAAATTGAGGGATGATAGATTTAAGACAGATGTCAGAGGCAGGTTCTTTACTCAGAGAGTAGTAAGGGCGTGGAATGCCCTGTCTGCCAATGTAGTTAACTCAGCCATATTAGGGAGATTTAAACAAAACTTGGATAAGCACATGATGATGATGGGATAGTGCAGGGGGACAAGCTGAGAATAGTTCACAGGTCAGTGCAACATCGAGGGCCGAAAGGCCTGTTCTGCACTGTATTGTTCTATGTTCTATCCCTTTGCAACTCAGCACATGGCTCGGGCAGTAATCCAGAGATTATGACCCTCGAGAACCTGTTCCTCAATTTCCTTCCTCGTGCTTGATACTCCCCACACAGGTCCTCCACCCTAGCTTTGCCTGTGTTGTTAGTGCCAATGTGGATCACAACAACTGGATTCTCCCCCTCCCGCTCCAATATCCTTTCGGAGATGTCCTGCACCCTGGCACCGGGCAGGCAACACACCATGCAGGACTCCCAATCCGGCTCACATAAGCTCCTATCTGTCCCCCATATATAGAATCCCTTATAACAACTACTTGTCTTTTTGCTCCCCCCTCTTGAATGGCCTTCTGCACCATGGTGCCGTGGTCAGCTGGCTCATTCTGTCCACGTTCTTTTTCCTCATCCATACAGCGAGCAAGAATCTCGTATCTGTTGGACAAGGTCAAGGGCTGAGGCTCCTGCACTCCTGAACTCAGGTTTCCCATACCTGCCTCACTTACTGTCACACTCTGTTGTGCCTGATTACTAGCTGAATGTGAATTACTTAATCTACTGGGTGTGACTGCCTCCTGAAACAAAGTGCCCAGGTAACTCTCCCCCTCCTGGGTGTGCTGCAGTGTATGAAGCTCAGATTCTAGATCTTCAATTATGATCCAGAGTTATTCCAGCAGCCAACACTTGCTGCAGATGTGGTCACTGCCATTCACAATGGGATCAGCCAGCTCCCACATCATACAGCTACAGCACATCACCTGCCCAGCCATAATTACTTATTCAATTAATTTATACAAATTTATGAGTTAAATAATTTCTAGTACTTCTGTTGTCTTATTCAGTTAACCAACTAATAGTAAACTGTTAATCATTCACATGAAATACAGAAATATCAATTGAAACGCCTTACCTTAGCAACATTTTGCCTAGAGGAGGAGGGCGGGTGCAGTGTCTCGGGATACAGCCGCTGCCAAAATATGTGCCCGAAACTCCTGAGGTAAGTTTAATTATTTAAAAAAGTATGTGGGAAAGATCTGCCACTCTGCCTACCCACAGCATGGCCAAACAGAACACAGACAATCAAGCCTTTCCAAACCATCCAAGGGACACCCAGGATGCGGCAGCATTGACCAAACAGGCTGATCAGGGAAACCAGACATGACGATAGTCACTCACAGACCAGAGAATACACTTCCCAAGACAAAGTAACAATCAGCTTCCTGGACCCAATCAGCCCAGCTGTCCCAAAGCCCTGAGGGCAGTCTTGTACCCCAGTGATACCAATGTCACACAAAGGACAGGTCAGACGGAAAGGCTCCAGAATACCTCGCTCACAGGAGACAAACAATGGAAACATCTTACTGCTTTAAAAGGGACATTCTCACCTTCCCTTGAAGAGAGCTGGAATCTCCCGATCTCATTAAAATCTGACTGATGCTGCCAGGATGCTACATTGTATCTACATTCAGGACATTCTTCTTATAACCATTTTGCAATTACCACCATCGCAGCTGGATTAAACATAGAACATTACAGCGCAGTACAGGCCCTTCGGCCCTCGATGTTGTGCCGCCCTGTCATACCAACCTGAAGCCCATCTAACCTACACTATTCCATGTACGTCTATACGCCTGTCCAATGACGACTTAAATGTACTTAAAGTTGGCGAATCTACTACCATTGTAGGCAAAGCATTCCATACCCTTACTACTCTCTGAGTGAAGAAACTACCTCTGACATCTGTCCTATATCTATCACCCTGATGAAGGGCTTATGCCCGAAACGTTGAATTTCCTGTTCCTTGGATGCTGCCTGACCTGCTGCACTTTTCCAGCAACACATTTTCAGCTATATCTATCTACCCATAATTTAAAGCCATGCCCCCTTGTGCTTGCTGTCACCATATTTGGAAAAAGGCTCTCCCTGTCCACCCTATCTAACCCTCTGATTATCTTAAATGTCTCTATTAAGTCACCTCTCAACTTTCTTCTCTCTAACGAGAACAGCCTCAAGTCCCTCAGCCTTTCCTCGTAAGACCTTCCCTCCATACCAGGCAACATCCCAGTAAATCTCCTCTGCACCCTTTCCAAAGCTTCCACATCCTCCTTATAATGTGGTAACCAGAACTGTACACAATACTCCAAGTGCGGTCACACCAGAGTTTTGTACAGCTGTAGCATAACCTCATGGTTCTGGAACTCGATCCCTCTATTAATAAAAGCTAAAACACTGTATGCCTTCTTAACAACCCTGTCAACCTGGGTGGCAACTTTCAAGGATCTGTGTACCTGGACACCGAGACCTCTCTGCTCATCTACACTACCCAGAATCTTACCATTAGCCCAGTACTTTGCATTCCGGTTACTCCGACCAAAGTGAATCACTTCACACTTGTCCACATTAAACTCCATTTGCCACCTCTCAGCCCAGCTCTGCAGCTTATCTATGTCTCTCTGTAACCTACAACATCCTTCGTCACTATCCACAACTCCTCCGACCTTAGTGTCATCTGCAAATTTACTAACCCACCCTTCCACGCCCTCATCCAGGTCGTTTATAAAAATGATGAACAGCAGTGGACCCAACACTGACCCTTGTGGTACACCACTGGTAACTAGACACCAGGATGAATATTTCCCATCACCCACCAACCTCTGTCTTCTTTCAGCAAGCCAATTACTGATCCAAACTGCTATATCTCCCACAATCCCATTCTCCCGCATTTTGTACAATAGCCTACTGCGGGGAACCTTATCGAACGCCTTGCTGAAATCCATATACACCACATCAACCGGTTTACTCTCATCTACCTGTTTGGTCACCTTCTCAAAGAACTCAGTAAGGTTTGTGAGGCACAATCTACCCTTTACAAAACTGTGCTGACTATCCCTAATCAAATTATTCTTTTCTAGATGATTATAAATCCTATCTCTTATAACCTTTTCCAACACTTTACCAACAGCTGAAGTAAAACTCACTGGCCTATAATTACCAGGGTTATCTCTACTCCCCTTCTTGAACAGGGTAACCACATTTGCTATCGTCCAGTCTTATGGCACTATTCCTGTAGACAATGACGATTTAAAGTTCAATGCCAAAGGCTCGGCAATCTCCTCCCTGGCTTCCCAGAGGATCCTAGAATAAATCCCATCTAGCCCAGGGGACTTATCTATTTTCAAACTCTGCAGGATTTCTAATACCTCTTCCTTGTGAACCTCAATCCCACCTAGTCTAGTAGCCTGTATCTCAGTATTCTCCTCGACAACATTGTTGTTTTCTAGAGTGAATACTGTCGAAAAATATTCATTTAGTGCTTCCTCTATTTCCTCTGACTCCACACACAACTTCCCACTACTATCCTTGATTGGCCCTAATCTTATTCTTGTCATTCTTTTATTCCTTAAATACCTATAGAAAGCCTTAGGGTTTACCCTGACCCTATCCACCAACAGCTTCTCATGTCTCCTCCTGGCTCTTCTGAGCTCTCTCTTTAGGTCTTTCCTGGCTACCTTGTAATCCTCAAGCACCCTAACTGAGCCTTCACATCTCATCCTGACATAAGCCGCCTTTTCCTCTTGACCAGAGATTCCACTTCCTTCATAAACCACGGCTCCCACGCTCTACAGCTTCCTCCCTGCCTGACAGGTACATACTTATCTAGGACACACAGGAGCTTTTCCTTGAATAAGCTCCACATTTCTAATGTGCCCATCGCATCATAATTGCATTTCCCCCAGCTGTAACTCTTGCCCAGTGGTATATACCTATCCCTTTCTATCAACAAGAGGGTGAGGCCATACTGGATTTGGTTCTGGGTAACGAACCAGGCCAGGTGTTAGAATTGGAGGTAGGTGAGCACTTTGGGGACAGTGACCACAATTCGGTGACTTCTACTCTAGTGATGGAGAGGGATAAGTGTGCACTGCAGGGCAAGAGTTATAGCTGGGGGCAGGGAAATTATGATGTGGTGAGGCATGGCTTAGGATGCGTGGCTTGGAAAAGTAGGCTTCAAGGGAAGGGGACAATCGATATGTGGAGCTTGTTCAAGGAGCAACTATTGAGTATCCTTGATAAGTATGTACCTGTCAGGCAGGGAGGAAAGGGTCGTGTGAGGGAACCGTGGTTTAATAAGGAATTGGAATCCCTTGTTAAAGGGAAGAGGGCAGCCTTTGTGAAGATGAGGCTTGAAGGTTCAATTGGGGCGATTGAGAGTTATAAGGTAGCCAGGAAGGATCTAAAGAGAGAGCTAAGAGCAGCAAGGAGGGGACATGAAATGTCCTTGGTTGGTAGGATTAGGGAAAACCCAAAGGCTTTCTATAGGTATGTCAGGAATAAAAGAATGACTAGGGTAGGAATAGGTCCCATCAAGGATAGTAGTGGGAAGTTTCGTGTGGAGGCTGAAGAAATTGGGGAGACACTGAATGAATACCTTTCATCAGTATTCACTCAGGAACAGGACATTGTTGCCGATGTGAATATTGAGTCACAATTAATTAGAATGGATAGCTTTGAGGTATGTAGGGAAGAGGTGTTGGAAATTCTGGAAAGGGTGAAAATAACTAAGTCACCTGGGCCTGATGACATTTATCCTAGGATTCTCTGGGAAGCAAGGGAGGAGATTGCAGAGCCATTGGCCTTGATTTTTATGTCGTCGTTGTCTACGGGAATAGTGCCAGAAGACTGGAGGATAGCAAATGTGGTTCCCTTGTTCAAGAAGGGGAGTAGGGATAACCCTAGTAACTTTAGGCCAGTGAGTCTCACTTCTGTTGTGGGCAAAGTCTTAGAGAGAATTGTAAGGGATAGGATTTATGAACATCTGGATAGGAATAATGTGATCAAGGATAGTCAGCATGGTTTTGTGAAGGGCAGGTCGTGCCTCACAAATCTTATTGAATTCTTTGAGAAGGTGACTAAGGAGGTGTACGAGGGTAAAGCAGTAGATGTGGTGTATATGGATTTTAGTAAGGCATTTGATAAGGTTCCCCATGGTAGGCTACTGCAAAAAATACGGAGGTATGGCATTGAGGGTGAATTAGAGGTTTGGATTAGGAATTGGCTGGCTGGAAGAAGACAGAGGGTAGTAGTTGATGGAATAGGTTCATCTTGGAGTGCAGTTACTAGTGGTGTTCTGCAAGGATCTGTTTTGGGACCATTGCTGTTTGTCATTTTTATAAATGACCTGGAGGAGGGGCTAGAAGGTTGGGTGAGCAAGTTTGCGGATGATACGAAAGTCGGTGGAGTTGTGGACAGCGAAGAAGGATGTGGCAGGTTACAGCGGGATATAGATAAGCTGCAGAGCTGGGCAGAAAGGTGGCAAATGGAGTTCAATGTCTCTAAGTGTGAAGTGATTCACTTTGGTAAGAGTAACAAGAAGATGGAATACTGGGCTAATGGTCGGATACTTGGTAGTGTGGATGAGCAGAGGGATCTTGGTGTCCATGTACAAGGATCTCTGAAAGTTGCCACCCAGATAAATAGTGCTGTGAAGAAGTCATATGACGTACTGGCTTTTACTGGTAGAAGAATTGAGTTCCGGAGTCCTGAGGTCATGTTGCAGTTGTATAAGACTCTGGTGCGGCCGCATCTGGAGTATTGTGTGCAGTTTTGGTCGCCATACTATAGGAAGGACATTGAGGCATTGGAACGAGTGCAGAGGAGGTTTACCAGGATGTTGCCTGGCATGGTAGGAAGATCGTATGAGGAAAGGCTGAGGCACTTGGGGCTGTTTACATTGGAGAAAATAAGGTTTAGGGGTGACTTGATAGAGGTGTACAATATGATTAGGGATTTAGATAGGGTTGACCATGAGAACCTTTTTCCACGTATGGAGTCAGCTTTTACGAGGGGGCATAGTTTTAAATTAAGGGGTGGTAGGTATAGGACAGATGTTAGGGGTAGATTCTTTACTCAGCGAGTCGTGGAATGCCCTGCCAGTAGCAGTGGTGGACTCTCCCTCTTTATGGGGATTTAAACGGGCATTGGATAGGCATATGGAGGATAGTGGGCTAGTGTAGGTTGGATCGGCACAACATCGAGGGTCGAAGGGCCTGTACTGCGTTGTATTTTTCTATGTTCTATGTTCTATGTTCTATCACTAAAGTAAACATAACAGAATTGTGACCGCTATCACCAAAGTGCTCGCCTACTTCCAAGTCTAACACCTGGCCAGGCTCGTTACCCAGTACCAAATCTAAAGTGGCTTCGCCTCTTGTTGGCCTGTCTACATACTGTGTCAGGAAGCCCTCTTGCACACACTGGGCAAGAACTGTATAGTACTCGTACTATAGTGTTCCCAGTCAATATTTGGAAAGTTGATGTCCCCCATGACAACTACCTTGTCTCTCTCACTTCTATCGAAAATCATCTTTGCTATCCTTTCCTCTACATCTCTGGGACTATACGGAGGCCTATAGAAAACCCCCAACAGGGTGACCTCTCCTTTCCTGTTTCTAACTTCAGCCCATACTACCTCAATTAACAAGTCCTCAAACATCCTTTCCCACCTCAGGCGACTGACTGTGTGGAGTTTGCACATTCTCCCCGTGTCTGCGTGGGTTTCCTCCGGGTGCTCCGGTTTCCTCCCACAGTCCAAAGATGTGCGGGTCAGGTGAAGTGGCCATGCTAAATTGCCCGTAAGGGGTAATACGTAGGGGTATGGGTGGGTTGCGCTTCGGCGGATCGGTGTGGACTTGTTGGGCCGAAGGGCCTGTTTCCACACTGTAAGTAATCTAATCTAATCTAATCTATACCCGAACTACAGTTTTGGTTCCCATCCCCCTGCTGGATTAGTTTAAACCCACCCCAATAGCCTTAGCGAATTTCCCCCCCAGGATATTGGTACCCCTCTGGTTTAGATGAAGACCATCTTGCTTGTAGAGATCCCACCTACCCCAGAAAGAGCCTCAATTATCCAAGAATCCAAAACCCTCCCTCCTGCACCAGCCACATGTTCAACTCCTCTCTCTCCCTATTCCTCGCCTCACTAGCACATGGCACAGGCAACAAACCAGAGACAACAACTCTCTTTGTCCTTGCTCTAATCTTGCACCCTCACTCCCTGAATTTCTGCCTTTAATCCCCCATCTATCTTCCTACCTATGTTGTTGGTGCCTATGTGGACCACGACTTGGTGCTGCTCCCCCTCCCCCTCCCCCTTAAGGATCCCAAAAACACGATCAGTGACCTCACAAACCCAGGCACCTGGGAGGCAACACACCAACCATAAGTCTCTCTCGTTCCTACAGAACCTCCTATCTGTCCCCCTAACTATGGAGTCCCCAATGATTAATGTTCTGCTCCTCTTCCCCCTTCCCTTCTGAGCAGCAGGGACAGACTCTGTGCCAGAGCCTTGTGCCCCATTACTTTCCCCTGGTAAGTTCCCCACTCCCCACCCCCAACAGTATCCAAAACAGTATACTGTTGAGAGGAATGGCCACCGGGGATCCCTGCACTGCCTGCTGGTTCCCTTTCCGTCCCGTGACTGTAACCCATCTGCCTTTTTCTTGTACCTGAGAAGTGACTACCTCCCTGTAACTCCTCTCAATAACCCCCTCTGCCTCCCAAATGATCCGAAGTTCATCCAGCTCCAGCTGCAGTTCCCTAACTCTGTTTTCGAGGAGCTGGAGTTGAGTGCACTTCCCGCAGATGTAGTTAGCAGGGACACTAGTGGTGACCCTCACATCCCACATTCTGCAGGAGGAATATTCCACTGCCCTAAACTCCATTCCCACTGTTCGAAATTCCCAAAGAGACTGTTGAAAAATAAGGAATTAAAAAAAAACTCATTACCTTACCAATCTGGTGCACAGGTCCTTTTTTTTGGTTAGAGGAGGAGGATGGGTGGGAGACACGACCCGAGTAGTGTTTCGGGGAACATAACCACACAAATATATAACTTCCCAGAAGTCCTTCGCTCCTCCCTCACACCTCTCAGCAAATGGAGCCCCGACTTCCGAGATAAGTCCCTTTTAATGCAGGAAAACTCACCCTTCCCGGCAGCCCTCGCTTCACCGCTCCTTCTCTCCTCGCCACTCTGGTAAAATCTTTCATTATCAAATACATTGTATTTTTTCCTATTTTAATTAGCATAATTGTACTGTATTCCTATAAAACCTGGCTTGATTCTCAGCTCAGGAAAGAGTTTCAGCCACCTGGACAGACTGTTTCAGCTTTGTCAGTTTCTCTTCCGCGATATCACTGTGCTAATAAACTGTTAATTTCACTTCAATCTGTGTCTTGTGATCTCTGCTTTATTGGGCTAATTTCTCCGACAGAGTATAACAGGTAAAGTGGATGACTTTAGAGCCTGGATTAGGACATGGAACTAGGAAATTACAGAAACTTGGTTGAGAGAAGGGCAGAACTGGCAGCTCAATGTTCAAGGGTTTAGATGTTTCAAGTGAGGCAGACAGGATGTAAAAAGGGTGGGAAGTTGTATTCCAGATTGAAGAGATTGTCACAGCTGTACTAAGAGAGGGCACCTTGGAGGGCTCATCCAGTGAGGCCATATGGTTACAATTTAAGAATAAGAAAGACACACTGTGGAGGAAGTGAGGACTGCAGATGCTGGAGATCAGAGTCAAAGTGTGTGGTGCTGGTAAAGCACAGGCAGAATTACCATCCCTGATGAAGGGCTTATGCCCAAAATTTCAACTCTTTACTCCTCGGATGCTGTCTGACCTCTTTACTTTTCTAGCACCATACTGTTTGATGAGCACAATCACTAGGACAGCCTTCCAATAGCCAGCAGGAGATAGAGGAACAAATGTGAACGAGCAGGGAAAGATGTAAAAGCAACAGTGTAGTTGTAGTGTGAGATTTTAATTTCCCTAATATTGACTGGAACTACCCTAGTCCAGGGGTTTAGCTGGAGCAGAATTTGTGAGGTACATCATGAGGGTTTCTTGAAAGAATGCGTAGATAGTCTAACAAAGGAATGGGCTGTATCAGACCCTGTAGTGGGGATTGAGTCTAGTCAGGTGATCAGTAGACGAGCATTTTGTAAACAGAAATTATAGTTTCATAAGTTTTTTTAATAGATATTTTTATTGAAAATTTAACATATTTTTACAAGTTTACAAATTTAAAAAAACCCAAGTATAAACATTGATATACAATTAAATCTTAAATTAATACTAACCAATATTTATCAAACTGAAAAAAAGAGATACCAAGAGAAAAAAAACAAAGTTTGGGAGAAGATTTGTAGCTCGGGTGCTCGTTAGAACATAGAACATAGAAGGATACAGCGCAGTACAGGCCCTTCGGCCCTCGATGTTGCACCGACCGAATCCTACCTAACCTATACTAGCCCAATAACTTCCAAATGCCTATCCAATGCCCGCTTAAATGACCATAAAGAAGGAGAGTTCACCACTGATACGGGCAGGGCATTCCATGAACTCACAACCCGCTGTGTGAAGAATCTACCCCTAACATCTGTCCTATACCTACCACCCCTTAATTTAAAGCTATGTCCCCTAGTAACACCTGACTCCATTAGCGGTAAAAGGTTCTTAGTATCTACCCTATCTAAACCCCTAATCATCTTATACACTTCTATCAGATCTCCCCTAAACCTTCTCTTCTCCAATGAGAACAGCCCCAAGTGCCTCAGCCTTTCCTCATAAGATTTTCCTACCATTCCAGGCAACATCCTGGTAAACCTCCTCTGCACTCGTTCTAAAGCTTCCACATCCTTCCTATAGTATGGCGACCAAAACTGCACACAATACTCCAGATGAGGCCGCACCAGAGTCTTATACAACTGCAACATGACCTCAGGACTCCGGAACTCAATTCCTCTGCCAATAAAGCCCAGTACACCATATGCCTTCCTCACAGCACTATTTACCTGGGTGGCAACTTTCAGAGATCTGTGTACATGGACACCAAGATCCCTCTGCTCATCCACACTACCAAGTAGCCTACCATTAGCCCAGTAATCCATCATCTTGTTATTCCTCTTGGTATCTCTTTTTTTCAGTTTGATAAATATTGGTTAGTATTAATTTAAGATTTAATTGTATATCAATGTTTATACTTGGGTTTTTTTTAAAGGATACAAAGGAATCCCATGCAAGGACTGCACAAAACACTACATAGGTCAAGAGTGCCCACCTCTATTTTACATTTGGGACACATTGGAGATGCTCCTGCCTTAAATTTTGCCAATCGATCCGGTGCTATATGGGCCCTATGAAGTACCTTCAGCTGGTAGCCTGAGTTCTGTTGCAGATGGTGATTCTTCTGGCGTTTTCCCAAATGTCATTCCACGTTTCTATAGAGATTTCCAGTCCCAAATCCTGATCCCATGTTTTAAGCAGATTGTCCATATCTCCCAATACTTCATCATGTAGTAAATGATAAATAGGGCTGATGGAAGATACCCCCATTGGCCAGAGCACTCTACATTCTCTCTCTGATTTATAAAGACTATCTAATAACATAGTCTTCTTCTGTATATAATCTCGAATTTGGAAGTATCGAAAGAGGTCTCCATTAGGTAATCCAAATTTCTGATGCAGCTGTTCAAAAGACATCAGGACCCCTTCCTTAAACAGGTCCCCTAGACATGAGATAGCCCTGGATCTCCAGAGTTTGAAAGTGGCATCTGTAAGCCCTGGTTGAAATCCCCACGCTCCCACTATCGGAACATTGGGGGATGTTTTATGTGAGTTGCCCTCATTTTGCTGCATTATATTCCAAGCTTTAACTGCGTTTATTACTATGGGGTTTTTACAGTGATCCGTAATGATGTTCCTCTTGTCTGAAAACAAAAGGTTAATAAGTGGGCATTTTAGTTGAGAGGCCTCGATGTCCAGCCAGATCGATTGTGGATCAGACAAGACCCAATCAGCTATGTAGCTTAATAGGGAACTTAACTGATATTTCCTAAAATATGGGAAGTCCAACCCTCCCCTTGCCTGTGGAAGCTGTAGCTTCTTCAGCTTAATGAGGGGCCGTCTATGATTCCAGATAAAGGAACCCAGCCAGCCATATAATTTATGTAGAGCCAGCCTCGGCAGCATCACTGGAAGCATTCTCATAGGGTATAGGAGACGGGGCAGGACATTCATTTTAATCAGTGCTATTCTACCCAGCCAGGAAATTGGAAGGTCTCCCCATCGCTGGAGGTCCTGCCTTATCCTTTCCAGTAAATGCAGAAAGTTAGCCTTGTATAAACTTCAACACCTTCAACATATTGTCTAGCTATCACCATTGTTAACAGCTAACCCGAGAATGCAACTTTTTAAAAAAAATGTTTTATGATTTACACATGAAAGAAGTGAAATTATCACTGTATTCTAATAGATGAAAGGCTTAACAGACAATCAATTTTTCAATGTATAATTTCAGTTACATCACACTGTAAATGTTTGCTATAAATTCTGTGTTACGATCGAGCCCTCCACAATCACCTGATGAAGGAGCGTCGCTCCGAAAGCTAGTGTGCTTCCAATTAAACCTGGTGTTGTGTGATTTTTAACTGTGTACACCCCAGTCCAACACTGATATCTCAAAATTATAAAATTACAGCCTCAGCAAGTAATAATTAAATATAGTAATACAAAATAACAGGGGAAAACAACCCCGCTCCTAAAGACAGAAACAAAATAGGATAAGGTAACCACCTCCCACCACCAACATAAACTAGACCCCCCAGTCTATATATAATATATATAATGTAAAAAAAAAGGAGAAAATCGCTAAGTAGAGAACAAATAAATAAACCCCTCTCCTCGCCCCACCTCCGCCCCCAAAGATAATATTAAACAGTAAGGTAAAGAAAGGAATTAATATAAAAAAAGGGTGGGGTGTAACCGGAGTGGGGGGGAGAGCAAACCAACATCCATTATCTCTTATAATTTATCTAAGAGAGTCCAAACATCCCTTGGCCTTCTCCAGCAATCTGAGGTTATACACGGACCCTTCATGACTAAAGCCTAGCGTAGCTGGGTAGTGCAAGGAGTACTGAATGTTTAAGTCCCTTAAACACTTCTTTGCTTCGTCAAAAGCCTTCCACTTTCAGACAGTCCTGAAATAACATAATCTTGGATCCTTTATAAATCATGGCTTGGGGATCTTTCCCAAGATTTCTGGAAGCTTCCAAGAGCATCTGCCTCCCCTTGTAGCTCTGCAGCTGGAACAGAACCAGGTGGGGGGGTGCTGGTTCAGGCCGGGCCCGCGTATTGCGACCCGGTAGGCCCATTCCACCCTTACCTGGCCTGATCCAGCCTCCAGATTTAACAGCTGTGGAAGCCACTGCTTGAGGAACACTGTAAACTGGCCTTCCTCTTCCCGTTTGGGAAGGCCCAACAAATGAATATTTTTTCAATGACCTCGCTTCTCGAGGTCGTCGATGTGATCCTCTAAGGTCCGGACTCGCTGTTTGAGAGTCTGGACCCGATCCACAGCCGATTCTGCTATAGTCTCAGAGGTTGCAGCCTTTAGCTCCGCCCCTCCGACTCAGCATTCAATTTCCTCGATGTCTTGGTAGTGCTTTTGTAGCGCGGCTGAGAGTGACTCTTCGATGAAGGTGTCGGTCTTCACATCCAGTTTGGAGATTATTTCCATGAGGCTCGTCACCGTCGGTAAGTCCCCCGGGGCGGCTGCGGACGCCTCAGCTGCAGCTGGAGAGGATGGGAGAGGGGTTCCTGCTTACTGAGAACTGCGGGCTCCCTTCTCTTTAGTCATTTTTACATTTAATGGTAAGGTCCTAGGGAGCTTTATTGATCAAAGAGACCTTAGAGTGCAGGTTCATAGCTCCTTGAAAGTGGAGTCGCAGGTGGATAGGATAGTGAAGGCGGCGTTTGGTATGCTTTTCTTTACTGGTCAGAGTATTGAGTACAGGAGTTGGGAGGTCATGTTGCAGCTGTACAGGACATTGGTTAGGCCATTTTTGGACTATTGCGTGCAATTATGGTCTGGATGTAGGCATGCTCGCTGAACTGGAAGATTCATTTCCAGATGTTTTGTCACCATACTAGGTAACATCTTCAATGGGCCTCTGGGTGATGCACAATGCATCATTCCTGCTTTCTATTTATATGTTTAGGTTTCTTTGGGCTGGTGATGTCATTTCCTGTGATGATGTCATTTCCTGTGGCGATGTCATTTCCTGTTCTTTTTCTCAGGGGCTAGTAGATGGGGTCTAACTCGATGTGTTTGTTGATCGAGTTCTGGTTGGAATGCCATGCTTCTAGGAATTCTCGTGTGTCTTTGTTTGGCTTGTTGTTGAAGGTGAAGTGTGTGGTAAAGCATAGGTCCACTAGCTTGATGGGCCCCAGATATGCCTGCGTCTTCGTAGGATATGTGGAAAGTCCATCTTCTGCAACTACACTGGCACTACCCCCCACCTTTTCCTCCGCTACATCGATGACTGTATGGTGCTGCCTTGTGCTCCCATGAGGAGGTTGAACAGTTCATCCACTTTACCACCACCTTCCACCCCAACCTCAAATTCACCTGGACCATCTCAGACTCCTCCCTCCCCTTCCTAGACTTCTCCATTTCTATCTTGGGCGACCGTATCAACACGGACATCTATTATAAACCAACTGACTCCCACAGCTACCTGGACTACACCTCCTCCCACCCTGCCCCCTGTGAAAACGCCATCCCATTTTCCCAATTCCTTCGTCTCCGCCGCATCTGCTCCCAGGAGGACCAGTTCCAATACCGTACAGCCCAGATGGCCTCCTGCTTCAAGGACCGCAGATTCCCCCCAGACGTGATCGACGATGCCCTCCACCACATCTCCTCCACTTCCCGCTCCTCCGCCCTTGAGCGCCGCCCTCCAACAGCCACCAGGACAGAACCCCACTGGTTCTCACCTACCACCCCACCAACCTCCATATACAGCGTATCATCCGCCGTCATTTCCGCCACCTCCAAACGGACCCCACCACCAGGGTTATGTTTCCTTCCCCTCCCCTATCAGTGTTCCGAAAGACCATCCCTCCGTGACTCCCTCGTCAGGTCCACACCCCCACCAACCCAACCTCCACTCCCGGCACCTTCCCCTGCAACCGCAAGAAATGCAAAACTTGCGCCCACACCTCCTCCCTTACTTCTCTCCAAGGCCCCAAGGGATCCTTCCATATCAGCCACAAATTCACCTGCACCTCCACACACATCATCTATTGCATCCGCTGCACCCGATGTGGCCTCCTCTATATTGGGGAGACAGGTTGCCTACTTGCAGAACGTTTCAGAGAACACCTCTGGGACACCCCGACCAACCAACCCAACCACCCCGTGGCTCAACACTTTAACTCTCCCTCTCACTCCACCGAGGACATGCAGGTCCTTGGACTCATCCATCGCCAGAACATAACAACACAACGGTTGGAGGAAGAGCGCCTCATCTTCCACCTGGGAACCCTCCAACCCTCCAACCTCAGATTTCTCCAGTTTCCTCATTTCCCCTCCCCCCCACCTTGTCTCAGTCGAATCCCTCGAACTCAGCACCGCCCCCCTAACCTGCAATCTTCTTCCTGACCTCTCCGCCCCCACCCCACTCCGGCCTATCACCCTCACCTTAACCTCCTTCCACCTATCACATCTCCATCGCCCCTCCCCCAAGTCCCTCCTCCCTACCTTTTATCTCAGCCTGCTGGACACACTTTCCTCATTCCTGAAGAAGGGCTTATGCCCGAAACATCAAATCTCCTGCTCCTTGGATGCTGCCAGACCTGCTGCGCTTTTCCAGCAACATATTTTCAGCTCTGATCTCCAGCATCTGCAGACCTCACTTTCTCCTTCCTTATCTGTATGTAAGGATACTAGTGATACACAGCCCTACTCAAAAAACTTCAGAAATCTGGAGAAATAATGGTCTCTTTTGACATAACAGCCCTGTTCACATCCATCAACATTAACCTAGCCAAGGAAACACTACACCAAACACAATTAACTTCATCAAGCTTTTAAAGAACAACAGAGGATTACTAAGAAGGAAATATGCAGAGGAAAAATGAGGTACGAAGGTAAACTGGCCAATAATATAAAGGAGGATAGTAAAAGCTTTTTCAAGTATGTGCAAGGCAAAAAAATAGTTAGGACTAAAATTGGGCCCTTGAAGACAGAAACAGGAGAATATATTACGGGGAACAAAGAAATGACAGAATTGAATTGGTACTTCAGATCTGTGTTCACTGGGGAAGACACAAGCAATCTCCCTGAGGTAACAGTGGCTTAAGGACCTGAACTTAAGGGAATCTGTATTTGCCAGGATTTGGTGTTGGAGAGACTGTTAGGTCTAAAGGTTGATAAGTCCCAGGGCCTGATGGTCTACATCCCAGGGTACTGAAGGAGGTGGCTCGGGAAATCGTGGATGCGTTGGTGATGATTTTCCATAATTCGATAGATTCGGGATCGGTACCTGAGGATTGGAGAGTGGCTAATGTTATACCACTTTTTAAGAAAGGTGGGAGAGAGAAAGCAGGAAATTATAGACCAATTAGTCTGACCTCAGTGGTGGGAAAGATGCTGGAGATTATTATAAAGGATGAAATTAAGACACATCTGGATAGTAGTAACAGGATAGGTCAGAGTCAGCATGGATTTATGAAGGGGAAATCGTGCTTGACTAATCTTCTGGAGTTTTTTGAGGATGTAACTCTGAAGATGGACGAGGGAGATCCAGTAGATGTAGTGTACCTGGACTTTCAGAAAGCTTTTGATAAAGTTCCACATAGGAGGTTAGTGAGTAAATTTAGGGCTCATGGTATTGGGGGCAAAGTACTAGATTGGATTGAAAATTGGTTGGCTGATAGGAAACAAAGGTAGAACAGGGACAGGAATGGCTGTTGCAGGTTCCAGGGTTTAAATGTTTTAGCAGGGTCAGAGATGGGGGTAAAAGAGGGGGAGGGGTGGCATTGCTTGTCAAGGATAGTATTACAGCGGTGGAAAGGACGATGGAGGAAGACTTGCCATCTGAGGTAGTTTGGGCTGAGGTTAGAAATAGGAAAGGTGAGGTCACCCTGTTAGGAGTTTTCTACAGGCCTCCTAATAGTCCGAGAGAAGTAGAGGAAAGTATTGCGAGGATGATTCAGAAGAGTGAAAGTAGCAGGGTGGTTGTTATGGGGGACTTTAACTTCCCAGATATTGACTGGGAAAGCTATAGCTCGAGTACGTTAGATAGGTCGGTGTTTGTCCAATGTGTGCAGGAGGGTTTCCTGACACAATATGTAGACAGGCCAACAAGAGGTGAGGCTATACTGGATTTGGTTCTAGGTAATGAACCAGGCCAGGTGTTAGACTTGGACGTAGGTGAGCACTTCGGGGACAGTGACCACAACTCGGTGACTTTTACTCTAGTGATGGAGAGGGATAAGTGTGCACTGCAGGGCAAGAGTTATAGCTGGGGGCAGGGAAATTATGATGCGGTGAGGCATGACTTAGGATGCGTGGATTGGAAAAATAGGCTTCAAGGGAAGAACACAAATGATATGTGGAGATTGTTCAAGGAACAGCTATTGGGTGTCCTTGATAAGTATGTACCAGTCAGGCAGGGAGTAAAGGGTCTTGTGAGGCAGCCGTGGTTTAGTAAGGAATTGGAATCCCTTGTGAAAGGGAAGAGGGCGGCCTATGTAAAGATGAGGCGTGAAGGTTCAGTTGGGGCGATTGGGAGTTATAAGGATCTAAAGAGAGAGCTAAGAGCAGCGAGAAGGGGACATGAAAAGTCCTTAGTTGGTAGGATTAGGGAAAACCCAAAGGCTTTCTATAGGTATGTCATGAATAAAAGGATGACTAGGGTAGGTATCGGCCCAGTCAAGTATAGTAGTGGGAAGTTGTGCGTGGAGGCAGAGGAGATTGGAGAGACACTAAATCAATACTTTTCATCAGTATTCACTCAGGAACAGGACATTGTTGCTGATGTGAATATTGAGTCACAAGTGATTAGAATGGATGGCCTTGAGGTGTGTAGGGAAGAGGTCTGGGGAATACTGGAAAGGATGAAAATAGATAAGTCCCCTGGGCCTGATGGCATTTATCCTAGGATCCTCTGGGAAGCTAGGGAGGAGATAGCGGAGCCATTGGCCTTGATTTTTATGTCGTCATTGTCTACGGGAATAGTGCCAGAAGACTGGAGGATAGCAAATGTGGTTCCCTTGTTCAAGAAGGGGAGTAGGGATAGCCCGAGTAACTATAGGCCAGTGAGTCTCACTTCTGTTGTGGGCAAAGTCTTAGAGAGAATTGTAAGGGATAGGATTTATGAACATCTGGATAGGAATAATGTGATCAAGGATAGTCAGCATGGTTTTGTGAAGGGCAGGTCGTGCCTCACAAACCTTATTGAGTTCTTTGAGAAGGTGACCAAGGAAGTGGACGAGGGTAAAGCAGTAGATGTGGTGTATATGGATTTTAGCAAGGCGTTCGATAAGGTATCCCATGGTAGGCTAATGCAAAAACTACGGAGGTATGGCATTGAGGGTGCATTAGAGGTTTGGATTAGGAATTGGCTGGCTGGAAGGAGACAGAGGGTAGTAGTTGATGGTATAGGTTCATCTTGGAGTGCAGTTACTAGCGGTGTTCCACAAGGATCTGTTTTGGGACCATTGCTGTTTGTCATCTTTATAAATGACCTAGAGGAGGGTCTTGAAAGCTGGGTGAGCAAGTTTGCGGATGACATGAAAGTCGGTGGAGTTGTGGACAGCGAAGAAGGATGTGGCAGGTTACAGCGGGATATAGATAAGTTGCAGAGCTGAGCAGAAATGTGGCAAATGGAGTTCAATGTAGCTAAGTGTGAAGTCATTCACTTTGATAGAAGTAACAAGAAGATGGATTACTGGGCTAATGGTAGGCTACTTGGTCGTGTGGATGAGCAGAGGGATCTTGGTGTCCATGTACACAGATCTCTGAAAGTTGCCACCCAGATAAATAGTGCTGTGAAGAAGGCGTATGGTGTACTGGGCTTTATTGGTAGAGGAATTGAGTTCCGGAGTCCTGAGGTCATGTTGCAGTTGTATAAGACACTGGTGCGGCCTCATCTGGAGTATTGTGTGCAGTTTTGGTCGCCATACTATAGGAAGGACGTTGAGGCATTGGAACGAGTGCAGAGGAGGTTTACCAGGATGTTGCCTGGCATGGTAGGAAGATCTTATGAGGAAAGGCTGAGGCACTTGGGGCTGTTCTCATTGGAGAAAAGAAGGTTTAGGGGAGATTTGATAGAGGTGTACAAGATGATTAGGGGTTTAGATAGGGTTGACAGTGAGAATCTTTTTCCACGTATGGAGTCAGCTGTTACTAGGGGACACAGCTTTAAATTAAGGGGTGGTAGGTATAGGACAGATGTTAGGGGTAGATTCTTTACTTAGCGGCTTGTGAGTTCATGGAATGCCCTGCCAGTAGCAGTGGCGGACTCTCCCTCTTTATGGTCATTTAAGAGGGCATTGGATAAGCATATGGAGGTTATTGGGCTAGTGTAGGTTAGGTAGGCTTTGGTTGGCGCAACATCAAGGGCCGAAGGGCCTGTACTGCGCTGTACTTTTCTATGTTCTATGTTCTATAAAGGGTGGTGATAAACGGCTCCATTTCGGAATGGCAGGCAGTGACCAGTGGGGTACTGCAGGGATCCGTGCTGGGACCGCAACTTTTTACAATATATGTTAATGATATTGAAGATGGTATTAGTAATAACATTAGCAAATTTGCTGATGATACAAAGCTGGGTGGCAGGGTGAAATGTGATGAGGATGTTAGGAGATTACAGGGTGACCTGGACAAGTTAGGTGAGTGGGCAGATGCATGGCAGATGCAGTTTAATGTGGATAAATGTATGGTTATCCACTTTGGTGGCAAGAACAGGAAGGCAAATTACTACCTCAGTGGAAATAATTTAGGTAAAGGGGCAGTACAGAGAGATTTGGGTGTTCTTGTACACCAGTCAATGAAGGCAAGCATGCAGGTACAGCAGGTAGTGAAGAAGGCTAATAGCATACTGGCCTTCATAACAAGAGGGATTGAGTATAGAAGCAAAGAGGTTCTTCTGCAGCTGTACAGGGCCCTAGTGAGACCACACCTGGAGTACTGTGTGCAGTTCTGGTCGCCAAATTTGAGGAAAGACATTCTGGCTATTGAAGGAGTGCAGCGTAGGTTCACGAGGTCAATTCCTGGAATGGAGGGATTACCTTACACTGAAAGACTGAAGCGACTGGGCTTGTATACCCTTGAGTTTAGAAGACTGAGAGGGGATATGATTGAGACATATAAGATTATGAAAGGATTGGACACTCTGGCAGCAGGAAACATGTTTCTGCTGATGGGTGAGTGCCGAACCAGAGGACACAGTTTAAAAATACGGGGTAGACCATTTAGGACAGAGATGAGGAGAAACATCTTCACCCAGAGAGTGGTGGATGTGTGGAATGCTCTGCCCCAGAGGACAGTGGAGGCCCAGTCTCTGGATTCATTTAAGAAAGAGTTGGATAGAGCCCTCAAAGATAGTGGAATCAAGGGTTATGGAGATAAGGCAGGGAGCGGATACTGATTAGGAATGATCAGCCATGATCATATTGAATGGCGGTGCAGGCTTGAAGGGCTGAATGGCCTACTCCTGCACCTATTGTCTATTGTCTATCAACAAGGATAGTATCATCAAGCTAGTGGACCTATACCTTACCACCCACTTAACCTTCAACACCAAGACCTACAGACAAATCAACGGAACACCCATGGGATCTCCAATATCAGGGTTCTTAGCAGAGGCAGTAATACAGAGACTTGAACAAACAGCTCTGCCAACCATCCAACCCCAACTCTGGGTCCGCTACATGAATGACACCTTTGTCATCAGTAAACAAAACAAATTGGAGGAAACCTTCAAGACCATCAATAAACCCTTACTGGCATAAAATTCATGAAAGAGGAGGAAAACAACAACAAACCGCCATTCCTAGATCTCACAGGGGAGCGAACAGCCAATGGGGAACTTCAAACCAGCATCTACAGGAAAACAACACGTGCTGACCAAATACTGAACTACAGAAGCAATCATCCCAACACCCACAAGCAAAGCTGCATCAGAACATTATTCCAACAAGCCAACACACTCTGCAGCACAGAGGAACTACGCAGAGCAGAGAAAAATCACCTATACAGTGTATTCAAAAAGAATGGGTACCCAATGAACACAGACTGCTGATTTCTCAGCTACAAACCCAAACAAGCAGACAATTCACGTCCAGACACCCTAGCCACTCTCTCTCCTACATCAAAAGCATCTTGGAATTACTGCCAGACTACTCAGACCCCTTGGCATCATGGTAGCCCAGAAAACCACCAAAACACTAAAACAGCAGCTAATGAACTTGAAAGACCCCATACAGACAACAAGCAAAACTAATGTCATTTACAAAATACCATGCGAGGACTGTAACAAACACTACATTGGGCAAACAGGCAGAAAACTAGCCACCAGGATACATGAATACCAACTCACAATAAAAAGACATGACCCTCTCTCACTAGTATCTTCACATACAGATGAGGAGGGACACCACTTCAAATGGGACAACACAGCCATCCTAGGACAAGCCAAACAGAGGCACGCACGAGAATTCCTAGAATCATATCATTCCAACTGGAATTCTATCAACAAGCACATCGAGTTAGACCCCATCTACCACCCCTTGAGTAAAAGAACAGGAAATGACATCACCAACCCAAAGAAACCCAAACATATCTATAGAAAGCAGGAATTATCAACAGTGCTTCGCCTGAGGCCCACTGAAGATGTCACCTAGTATGGTGACAAAACGTCTGGAAATGAACCTTCCAGCTCAGTGAGCAAACCTACATCCAGAACCTCAACCTAAGCTCCAAATCTTCTCAAAACTCATTAAGTTCTGGTCTCCTTCCTATCAGAAGGATGTTGTGAAAGTGAAAGGGTTCAGAAAAGATTTACAAGGATGTTGTCAGGGTTGGTGGGTTTGAGCTATAGGGAGAGGCTCAGGCTGTTTTCCCTGAAGCGTCAGAGGCTGAGGGGGTGACCTTATAGATATTTATAAAATCATGAGGGGCATGGATAGGTTAAATAGACTCGGTCTTTTCCCTGAGTGGGGGAGTCCAGAACTAGAGGGCATAGTGGTACGTGTATGGAATGAGCTACCAGAGGAAGTGGTGGAGGCTGGTACAATTACAACAGATTTAGAGGGATATGGGCCAAGTCTTGGCAAATGGGACTAGATTCGATTGAGATATCTGGTCAGCATGGACGAGTTGGACCGAAGGATCTGTATCTGTGCTGTTTATGTCTATGACTCTTTGACACTGCTGTAAGCTACTCACTCTCTCTGACTGAACCCCTAATGATTTTCACCCTCCATCATCCCCTGTGCAGTTGCATGGGGAGGCCAGCAGAGGATGACATTGCATCACTTAAACACAAGAGAGCGATCAGAGAAAGACCCAGAACCTTTCTCTCCATCTCTCTCTCTCCCTCTCACTATCTCTTTCTCATCCCCTCCCCCTCCTCTCTTTGTCCTTCAATCTCCATGACTCTCTCTTTCTCTCCCTCTCTCCCACCCACCGTCTCTCCAACTTTCTCTATCTCTCCCTCTCTCCCTCACTCCTTCTCTGTTTCTCTCCATCTGTCTCCATTCTGTACCTGTCTCCTGCTGTCTCTCTCCCAATACCTCTTTCTCTTCCCCTCTCCATCTCTCTTTCTCTCCCTGTCTTGCATTTCCCCTCCCTCTTTCTTCTCTGTCCTTCACTCTCCTGAATCTCTCCCCAAATATTCTCTGGTAATTCCACTGCAACTTCCTTAACTGTATTCTTTGATTTCCTCTCCTGGTTCAACCAGTGGCTTTGTAATCTTGTTATCACAGAGACAGGAAAAATCCCAGGATATACTTCCTGTAAGACTATAAGACATAGAAGTGGAAGTAAGGCCATTCGGCCCATCGAACCCACTGTGCTATTCAATCGTGGCTGATGGGCATTTCAACTCCACTTGCACACACTCTCCACGTAGCCCTTAATTTCTTCCAAGATTAAGAATTTATCAATCTCTGCCTTGAAGACATTTAGCGTCCCGGCCTCCACTGCACTCTGCAGCAATGAATTCCACAGGCCCACCACTCTCTGGCTGAAGAAATGTCTCCGCATTTCTGTTCTAAATTGTATCCTTTAATTTTAAGGCTGTACCCATGAGTCCTAGTATCCCCACCTGATGGAAATAAATTCTCTGTGTTCACCCTAAGTCATGCATTATCTTGTAAGTTTTTATTAGATCTCCCCTCAACCTTCTAAACTCTAATGAATACAATCCCAGGATCCTCAGCCGTTCCTCGTATGTTAGACCAACCATTCCAGGGATCATCCGTGTGAATCTCGGCTGGACACGCTCCAGTGCCAATATGTCCTTCCTGAGGTGTGGGGACCAAAACTGGACACAGTATTCTAAATGGGGCCTAACTAGAGCTTTGTAAACTCTCAGTAGCACAACGGTGCTTTTATATTCCAAACCTCTTGAGTTAAATGACACATTACATTTGCTTTCTTAACCATGGACTCAACCTGCAAGTCAACCTTTAGAGAATCTTGGATGAGCACTCCCAGATCCCAGTCCATGCCTGTATTCTTTTTCCCAAAGTGCAAGACTTCACATTTGCTCACATTGAATTCCATCAGCATATCCTGGACCACTCTCCCAAACTGTCTAGATCCTTCTGTAGCCTCCCCACTTCCTCAGTACTACCTGCCTGTCCACCTAACTTTGTATCATTGGCAAACTTTGCTAGAATGCCCCCAGTCCCTTCATCCAGATCATTAATATATAATGTGAACAGCTGCGGCACCAACACTGAACCCTGCGGGACACCGCTTGTCACCAGCTGCCGTTCCGAAAAAGAACCTTTTATCCCAACTCTCTGCCTTCTGTCAGACAGCCAATCCTCAATCCATGGCAAAAGTGAGGACCGCATGTGGTGGAAACCAGAAAAGCATATCAGGTCAGGCAGCATCCGAGGAACAGGAAAATCAACAATTCGGGCAAAAGCCCTTCATCAGGGGTGGGGAGGGGGTAGTGAGGCTGGGGAGTAGGTAGCAAAGAGTACAATGGGGATGGAGGTGATAGCTCAGAGAGGAGGGTGGAGTGGATAGGTGGAAAGGAAGATAGGTCATGGGGACGGTGCTGAGCTGGAAGGTTGGAACTGGGGTAAGGTGGGGGGAGGGGAAATGATGAAACTGGTGAAGTCCACATTGATGCCCTGAGGTTGAAGTGTTCCGAGGCGGAAGATGAGGCGTTCTTCCTCCAGGCGTCTGGTGGTGAGGGAGCGGCGGTGAAGGAGGCCCAGGACCTGCATGTCCTCGACAAAGTGGGAGGGGGAGTTGAAATGTTGGGCCACGGGGTGATGGGGTTGATTGGTGCGGGTGTCCCAGAGATGTTCCCTGAAGCACTCTGCGAGGAGGCGTCCAGTTGGGGACATCAGGAGAGGAAGAAACGGAGGGCTTGGAGGCCCTGGTCTTGCTGGATGGAGGTGTAGAGGGATTGGATATCCATGGTGAAGGTTGAGGCGTTGGGGGCCGGGAAAATGGAAGTCTTGGAGGGTGTGGGTGATGTCGCGAACGTACATAGGGAGTTCCCGGACTGAGGGGGATAGGATAGTGTTGAGGTAGGTAGAGATGAGTTCGGTGTGGCAGGAGCATGCTGAGACAATGGGTCGGCCAGGGTGGTCAGGCTTGTGGATCTTAGGAAGGAGGTAGAACCGGGCAGTGCGGGGTTCCCGGACTATGAGGTTGGAAGCTGTGGGTGGGAGATCTCCTGAGGTGATGAGGTTCTGTATGGTCTGGGAGATGATGGTTTGGTGTTGGGGGGGTGGGGTCACGGTCGAGGGGGCAGTAGGAAGAGGTGTCCTCGAGTTGGCATTTAGCTTCAGCGGTGTAGAGGTCAGTGCACCAGACTACCACTGCGCCCCCTTTATCCGCTGGCTTGATGGTGAGGTTGGGATTGGAGCAGAGGGATTGGAGGGCTGTGCGTTGTGAGGGTGAAAGGTTGGAGTGGGGAAGGGGGGTGGACAGGTTGAGGCGGTTAATGTTTCGGCGGCAGTTGGAAATGAAGAGGTCGAAGGCAGGTAATAGGCCAGCGCGGGGTGTCCAGGTGGATGGAGTGTGTTGGAGATGGGCGAAGGGGTCCTCGGAAGGTGAGTGGGAATCCTGATTGTGAAAGTAAGCTCGGAGGCGGAGGCGGTGGAAGAAGTGTTGGACGTCACGGCGTGTATTAAATTCATTGATGTGTGGACGGAGGGGGATGAAGGTGAGTCCTTTGCTAAGGACTGATCGTTTGTCCTCAGTGAGGGGGAGGTCTGGAGGGATGGTGAACACTCGGCAGGGCTGGGAGCTGGGATCTGGTGTAGGTGTGGAGCTGGGAGTGGGGGCGGAGCCAGTAACTGGAGTGGGTGTGATGGTGGGGGGAATGGGGGTGGAGTCATGAGCAGGGGTAGTGTTCTCCTTGGGGTTCTGGGGGGTGGGGATAGTGACAGTGGGGTGTGTGTGGGGGGCGTGTCAGCAGAATGCAGGTGAGTGGCGCTGGTGAGGGCGGAAGTGGTGGTGAACATGGCAGGAGAGGGGGTGGAAGTCACTGAATGTGTCTTCCTCTCCCGATGTCCCCACGTCCCCACGTCCCCATCATGACCCTTCCCCCGACACACTCATTTGTTTGGCTGAACTAGTCCTCATCCTTAATTTCTCCTGTGACTCCTCCCACTTCCTCCAGACCAAAAGGGTAGCCATGGGCATGCATATGGGCCCCAGCTATGCCTGTCTCTTTGTTGGCTACGTAGAACAGTTGATCTTCCGTAATTACACCGGCACCACTCCCCACCTCTTCCTCCGCTACATTGATGACTGCATTGGCGCCATCTCGTGCTCCCCCCGAGGAGGTTGAGCAATTCATCAACTTCACCAACACATTCCACCCTGACCTTAAATTTACCTGGACCATCTCTGACACCTCCCTCCCCTTCCTGGACCTCTCCATCTCCATCAATGACGACTGACTTGACACTGACATTTTTTACAAACCCACCGACTCCCACAGCTACTGGATTACATCTCTTCCCACCCTACCTCTTGCAAAAATGCCATCCCGTATTCCCAATTCCTCCGCCTCCGCCGTATCTGCTCCCAGGAGGACCAGTTTCACCACAGAACACACCAGATGGCCTCCTTCTTTAGAGACCGCAATTTTCCTTCCCACGTGGTTAAAGATGCCCTCCAACACATCTCGTCCACATCCCGCACCTCCGCCCTCAGACTGCACCCCTCCAACAGTAACAAGGACAGAACGCCCCGGTGCTCACCTTCCATCCTACCAACCTTCGCATAAACTAAATCATCCGCCGACATTTCCGCCACCTCCAAACGGACCCCACCACCAGGGATATATTTCCCTCCCCACCCCTTTCCGCTTTCCGCAAAGACCGTTCCCTCCGTGACTACCTGGTCAGGTCCATGCTCCCACCTACAACCCACCCTCCCATCCTGGTACTTTCTCCTGCCACCGCAGAAATTGCAAAACTTGCACCCTCGCCTCTACCCAAGGCCCTAAAGGAGCCTTTCACCTGCACATTCACTAATATCATTTATTGTATCCATTGCTCCCGATGCGGTCTCCTCTACATTGGGAAGACTGGACGCCTCCTAGCAGAGCGCTTTATAGAATATCTCTGGGACACCCGCACCAATCAACCACACCGCCCCGTGGCCCAACATTTCAACTCCCCCTCCCACTCTGCCAAGGACATGGAGGTCCTGGGCCTCCTTCACCGCTGCTCCCTCACCACCCGCCACCTGGAGGAAGAACATCTCATCTTCCACCTCAGAACACTTCAACCCCAGGGCATCAATGTGAACTTCACCAGTTTCCTCATTTCCCTTCCCCCCACCACGTCACCCCAGCTCCAACCTTCCAGCTCAGCACTGTCCCCATGACCTGTCCTACCTGCCTATCTTCCTTTCCAAGTATCCACTCCACCCAACCCTCTGACCTATCACCTCCATCCCCATCCCCATTCACCTACTGTACTCTTTGCTACCTCCTCCCCTGCTCTCCCCCCCCTTCCCCCCACCCCCTCCATTTATCTTTCCACCCTGGAGGCTTCCTGCCTCTATTCCTGATGAAGGGCATTTGCCTGAAGCGTTGGTCTTCCTGCTCCTCGGATGCTGCCTGACCTGCTGTGCTTTTCCAGCACCACTTTGATCTAAACATACATACATTGTTTTCTTCACTAAAACTAAGAATTCGAGTCCTATTTCAAGATGTTTTATTTTTTCATGAATTCAGGGAGAGGCTGAAACCATCTCCACTGTCTCACAGCACTCTCTCTTGAGCTGAAAAGTCAGCCTATACTAATACAATGATACAAACCAACTTTGCTTACATTTTGCAGTTTACAATAATTCTTGATAAAGATAAGGACAGTGCAGCCTATCTCCTTGTTGCTTGAGAACAGAGAAATTAAGGAACTCCCTATATTTCATCAAATTACAATTACACAGCCTCAGTCTTTATCGCCAGCAGCAATTTCCCAGTAAAGCAAGAGGCTGAGAGCCAAAGCACCTTTGACCTTTGATCAAGTATCCCATCATGCAGCAATATGCCAAGTCCTTAGTACTTCCACCTCGGGTTAGGATGGAGCTGGAGGGTCTGGTTTGGATGGTATTTGGAAGGTTGGTGTGGCCTGTTTTCACACCATAGGGATTCTATGATTCTGTGAAAGACAATGCAATAAAAGTGTAATAAAATTCACCATGTCTCCTTTCAGAATGGTTCAATCCGAGGTGCATGGACATTGCTGCAAGGGAATACTGTATTTAATGTGCGTCGTGCCTGCAAAATTGCCCGAAGGCAATGCAGAGGAAATACATGCACTTCTGAACCTGGTTAAAAATCACACAACACAGGGTTAGAATCCAACAGGTTTATTTGGAAGCACTAGCTTTCGGAACACTGCTCCTTCATCAGATGGTTGTGGACTGATTCTCATCTAAAAATGGAGTTACAGAATCTTACAAGGATTTATGCAGTTTTTGAGCAAAGTAAAATGTAATTCTGCAAGTACAAATTCACCCCACAAACATGTATGTGTACATATGTGTATGTGTACATGGGTGCATGTGGGGGGGGTGCAAGGCTTATGAATGTGAGAGAGTGTGTGTGTGTGTGTGTGAGTGTAAGCGGGTATAAGTCTGTGAGAGGGTGCATATCTGAGTGTGTAAGTGTATGCATGAGCGTATGAGAGAGGGTCTGTGTGTGCATGCGCAATGGGGTCACCTGTAGTGTGACGTGAACCCAAGGTCCTGGTTGAGGCCATCCCCATGGGTACTGAACTTGGCTATCAGCCTCTACTCAGCCACTTTGCGTTGTTACCTGCCCAGAGGTCCGCCTTGGAGGATGGTCACCTGAAGATCCAAGGCTGAATGGTCCTGGATCACTAAAGTGTTTTCCAACTGGGAGGGAACACTCCTGTTTGTTGATTGTTGTGCGGTGCCTATTAATCCATTGCCATAGCCTCTGCACAGTTTCACCAATATACCATGCCTCGGGGCATCCTTTCCTGCAGTGTATGAGATAGACAACGTTGGCTGAGTCACATGAGTACCTGTCACGTACATGATGGGCAGAGCCCCCATGTGTAATAGTGGTGTCTGAGTCAACACTCTGACCTCTTCTGGACACAGACATGTGCTGTAACTGACAGGGTACCCTTCATTGTTCAGTACTTCCCAAGACCTGAACGACTGCACCATTTTCTCCACAGCCTGGAACACATTATCAATGGGGATGAGCATCTCACCAAGACCTTCCCCACACCTCCACTACTCACCTTTAAACAACCACCTGACCTCAAACAGACCATTGTTTGTAGCAAACTACCTGGCTTTCTGAACAACACCATATAACCTTGTCATGGTGGTCGCTGCAAGACATGTCCGAGAGTGGACATGGACACCACCATTACACGTGGGGATACCTCCCACCATGTACGCGGCAGGTACCTCATGCAACTCAGCCAACGTTGGCTATCTCATATACTACAGGCAAGGATGCCCTGAGGCATGGTACGTTGGGGAAACCGAACAAAGGCTACAACAACAGATGGATGGGTACCTCACAACAATCAACAAACACGAATGTTCCCTCCCATTCGGAGAACACTTCAGCATTCCTCGGACCTTTGGGTTACCCTCCTCCAAGGCAGACAGGCAGCAGCGAAAAGTGGCCAAGCAGAGGCTGATAGCTAAGTTCCATACCCATGGGGAGGGCCTCAACCGGGACCTTGGGTTCATGTCACACTGCAGGTAACCCCACTGCACTATACACACACACACATGCATACATACACTCCCACATGCACCCTCTCACAGACTTATACCCCTTTACACTCACATACACTCTCAGACACTCAAACCCCAACCCCCAACCACACACTCAAGTTTGTGGGTGAATCTGTACTTGGAGAATTACATTTTACTTTGCTCAATAACTGCATGACTCCATGTAAGATTCTGTAAATCCATTTTTTAGATTAGTTTGACTGTTGTGGCACAGACAGCCTCACACAGGGCACCTCACACCTTCCATGCATTATCTGGGTCGACATGCCACCGTAGACTCCACCTACCACCCCCTGAGAAAAAGAACAGGAAATGACATCACCAACCTAAAGTAAACCAAACATATCAATAGAAAGCAGGAATCACGTACAGTGCTTCGCCTGAGGCCCACTGAAGATGTTACCTAGTAGGGTGACGAAACGTCTAGAAATGAACCTTCCAGCTCAGCGAGCAAATCTACAGCAATGGTACAAATTGTTAAAGTTCACTTGAGAATGTAACTTTTAAATGTTCTTCCATTTACATATGAAAGAAATGAAACCAACATGTTCATTCTAAAAGACACTTATATATTGACTTATATATTGAAAAACACCTGGAATGTTTAAGTTCAGTTGCATCACACTTCCTATAAATTCTATCTTACAACCCGCTGAGTAAAGAATCTACCCCTAACATCTGTCCTATACTTACCACCCCTTAATTTAAAGCTATGCCCCCTCATAATAGCTGACTCCATACATGGAACAAGGTTCTCATGGTCAACCCTATCTAAATCTCTAATCATCTTGTACACCTCTATCAAGTCACCCCTAAACCTTCTTTTCTCCAATGAAAACAGCCCCAAGTGCCTCAGCCTTTCCTCATACGATCTTCCTACCATACCAGGCAACATCCTGGTAAACCTCCTCTGCACCCGTTCCAGTGCCTCCACATCCTTCCTATAGTATGGCGACCAAAACTGCACACAATACTCCAGATGCGGCCGCACCAGAGTCTTATACAACTGCAACATGACCTCAGGACTCCGAAACTCAATTTCTCTACCAATAAAAGCCAGTACGCCATATGCCTTCTTCACAGCACTATTTACCTGGGTGGCAACTTTCAGAGATCTGTGTGTTTGTATCTCAGTGTGTGCCTGTTAGTTTCTGCATTTGTCTGTGTTTCTGTAAATGTTTTTATCTCTGTTGAACTATCTGTGTGCTTGTAGCTGAGTCTGTGTACTGATATACATTTGTGTGTATCTATATGTTTGTGTGTGTGTGAGTCTGTTTGTGTGTGTGTGTGTGTGTGTGTATATATACACGCACGCCTGTGTCTCTGTGCATTGGCTTCTCTGTTCTCTTAGGGGTGAATCCATTGAAATGGTCTCACCCCTTTCTCCTTTTTGTCTCTTGTGTTTAACGTGATACAACACTGATGTTCATGTGTGTTTGCCACTGCAACACAGGTGTGTTTAAACTAAGAATGGGGGCAGAGGGGACAATCTGGAAATTTAAGAAGGAAGTTAAAGGGAGAGTGAGAATAAGAGAAGTTAAGGCAGACAACAGAAGCAACGAAGCAGAAAACTCAAGAAGGGATCATACAGTATGGTCAAGTGAAATAGGGATTGATGGGAAGGCTGAGGGGTGTAACAAGTGAAAAATATTATATATGAATGCACGAAGCATAAGAACGAAGGTGGATGAGCTTGAGGCTCAGTTGGAAATTGACAGTTACAATATTGTGGGGATAACGGAGACGAGGCTTCAAGTGGACAGGGCCTGGGAAATGAATATTCAAGGCTACACGTGCTATCGTAAGGACAGACTGACGGGCAGAGGGGGTGGGGTGGCCATGTTAGTAAGGAATGATATTCAGTCCCTTGCACGAGGGGACCTAGAATCAGGGGATGTAGAGTCAGTGTGGATAGAGCTGAGAAACTCTAAGGGTAAAAAGACCCTCCTGGGAGTTATCTACAGGCCCCCAAACAGTAGTCTGGATGTCGGATGTAAGTTGAATCAGGAGCTGAAATTGGTCTGTCGCAAAGATGTTACTACAGTTGTTATGGGGGATTTCAACATGCAGGTTAACTGGGAGAATCAGGATGGTACTGGACCCCAAGAAAGGGAGTTTGTGGAGTGCCTCCGAGATCGATTATTAGAACAGCTGGTGCTGGAGCCGACCAGGGAGAAGGCAATTCTGGATCTGGTGTTGTGCAACGAACCAGATTTGATCAGGGACCTCGAAGTAAAGACGCTATTAGGAGGTAGTGACCATAATATGATAAGTTTTAATCTGCAATTTGAGAGGGAGAAGGGAGAATCGTGAGTGTCAGTATTGCAGTTGAACAAAGGGAACTATGGAGCAATGAGGGAGGAGCTGGTCAAAGTTCAATGGTGTAATACCCTGGCAGGGATGACAGTGGAGGAACAATGGCAGGTATTTCTGGGTATAATGCAGAAGATGCAGGATCAGTTCATTCCAAAAAGGAAGAAAGATCCTAAGGGGAGGCAGGGTTGACTATGGCTGATGAGGGAAGTTAAGAACTATACAAAGATAAAAGAGAAGAAACATAACAAAGATGGCAGGAAACCGGAGGACTGGGAAACTTTTGAGGAGCAACAGAGGATAACTAAAAAGGCAATACATGGAGAAATAAAACAAGGTACGAAGGCAAACTGGCCAAAAATATAAAGGAGGATAGTAAAAGCTGTTTTTTTTTAAAAGGTATGTGAAAAGAAAAAAATGATTAAGACTAAAATTGGGTCCTTGAAGAGACGAACGGGTGCATTTATTACGGGGAACAAGGAAATGGCAGAAAGTTGAATAGGTGCTTTGGATCTGTGTTCACTGGGGAAGACCCAAGCAATCTCCCAGATATAATAGTGGCTGAAGGACCGAGGGTAATGCATGGACTGAAGGGAATTTATATTTAGCAGGAAATGGTGTTGGAGAGACTGTTAGGTCTGAAGGCTGATAAGTCCCCAGGGCCTGATGGTCTACATCCCAGGGTACTGAAGAAGGTGGCTCTAGAAATCGTGGATGCATTGGTGATAATTTTCCAATGTTCTATAGATTCAGGATCAGTTCCTGTGGATTAGAGGGTGGCTAATGTTGTCCCTCTTTTTAAGAAGGGAGGGAGAGAGAAAACAGGGAATTATAGACCAGTTAGTCTGACCTCAGTGGTGGGAAAGATGCTGGAGTCTATTATAAAAGATGAAATTACGTCACATTTGGATAGCAGTATCAGGATAGGTCAGAGTCAGCATGGATTTATGAAGGGGAAGGTAAGCAGATTCTGGATCAGTGGTGCTGGAAGAGCACAGCAGTTCAGGCAGCATTAAATGAGCAGCAAAATTGACGTTTCGGGCAAAAGCCCCTGATGAAGTGCTTTTGCCCGAAACGTCGATTTCGCTGCTCGTTGGATGCTGCCTGAACTGCTGTGCTCTTCCAGCACCACTGATCCAGAATCTGGTTTCCAGCATCTGCAGTCATTGTTTTTACCTAATGAAGGTAAGCATGCAGGTACAGCAGGCAGTGAAGAAAGCTAATAGCATGCTGGCCTTCATAACAAGAGGGATTGAGTATAGGAGCAATGAGGTCCTTCTGCAGCTGTACAGGACCCTGGTGAGACCGCACCTGGAATATATTGTGCAGTTTTGGTCTCCAAATTTGAGGAAGGACGTTCTGGCTATTGAGGAGTGCAGTGTAGGTTCACGAGGTCAATTCCTGGAATGGCGGGACTATCATATGTTGAAAGATTGGAGCAATGGGTTTGTATCACTTGAGTTTAGAAGGATGAGAGGGCATCTGCTTGAGACGTATAAGATTATTAAAGGATTAGACACTCTGGAGGCAGGAAGCATGTTTCTGCTGATGGGTGAGCCCAGAACCAGAGGACACAGTTTAAAAATAAGGGGTAGGCCATTTAGAACAGAGTTGAGGAGAAATTTCTTCACCCAGAGAGTGGTGGGTGTGTGTGTGGAATGCTCTGCCCCAGAGGTCAGTGGAGGCCCAGTCTCTGGATACTTTCAAGAAGGAGTTGGATAGAGCTCTCGAGGATAGTGGGATCAAAGGTTATGGAGATAAGGCAGGAACAGGATATTGATTGAGGATGTTCAGCCATGATCACATTGAATGGTGGTGCTGGCTCGAAGGGCAGAATGGCCTATTCCTGCACCTATTGTCTGTTGTGTGTGTCCCCTGTGTGTTTGTATCTGTGGGTCTATCTCTGGCTGCAATGAGACTCACTGGAGGGAAGTTTGAGTGAATGGATTAAAAAAATGAGAGTCAGAGCCTCTCTCGCTCTCTCTCTCTCCTGTTCCTCTTGTGTTTAAAATGATACAATGTCCCCCTCTGGTGGCCTCTCCAAGCCACTACACAAACAATGGGTTTTATTTGGAGAAGGCGCCACAGCCTGTGAATCTCTCAAGTTACACAGTTGTTTCCTTCTTCAAACAATGTCTTTGGAGACACAGAGCAAGTTTGTTTAATCAGTGTTGCCCCTGAGACATCAGCAGAAATAGATAAACAAACTGGTCTTTAGTTCTTTGAGAAGGTGACTAAGGAGGTGGACGCGGGTAAAGCAGTAGATGTGGTGTATATGGATTTTAGCAAGGCGTTTGATAAGGTTCCCCATGGTAGGCTACTGCAAAAAATACGGAGGTATGGCATTGACGGTGCATTAGAGGTTTGGATTAGGAATTGGCTGGCTGGAAGGAGACAGAGGGTAGTAGTTGATGGAATAGGTTCATCTTGGAGTGCAGTTACTAGCGGTGTTCCACAAGGGTCTGTTTTGGGACCATTGCTGTTTGTCATCTTTATAAATGATCTAGAGGAGGGGCTCGAAAGCTGGGTGAGCAAGTTTGCGGATGACACGAAAGTCGGTGGAGTTGTGGACAGCGAAGAAGGATGTGGCAGGTTACAGCGGGATATAGATAAGTTGCAGAGCTGGGCAGAAAGGTGGCAAATGGAGTTCAATGTAGCTAAGTGTGAAGTCATTCACTTTTGTAGGAGTAACAAGAAGATGGATTAATGGGCTAATGGTAGGCTACTTGGTAGTGTGGATGAGCAGAGGGATCTTGGTGTCCATGTACACAGATCTCTGAAAGTTGCCACCCAGGTAAATAGTGCTGTGAAGAAGGCATATGGTGTACTGGGCTTTATTGGTAGAGGAATTGAGTTCCGGAGTCCTGAGGTCATGTTGCAACTGTATAAGACTCTGGTGCGGCCTCATCTGGAGTATTGTGTGCAGTTTTGGTCGCCATACTATAGGAAGGATGTGGAGGCATTGGAACGAGTGCAGAGGAGGTTTACCAGGATGTTGCCTGGCATGGTAGGAAGATCGTATGAGGAAAGGCTGAGGCACTTGGGGCTGTTCTCATTGGAGAAAAGAAGGTTTAGGGGAGATTTGATAGAGGTGTACAAGATGATTAGGGGTTTAGATAGGGTAGACACTGAGAACCTTTTTCTGTTAATGGAGTCAGCTGTTACTAGGGGACACAGCTTCAAATTAAGGGGTGGTAGGTATAGGACAGGTGTTAGGGGTAGATTCTTTACTCAGCGGGTTGTGAGTTCATGGAATGCCCTGCCAGTAGCAGTGGTGAACTCTCCCTCTTTATGGTCATTTAAGCGGGCATTGGATAAGCACATGGAGGTTATTGGGCTAGTGTAGGTTAGGTAGACTTTGGTCAGCGCAACATCGAGGGCCGAAGGGCCTGTACTGCACTGTATTTTTCTATGTTCTATGCCCTCCAGTTTGCAATTTGTTTCTCACTTAGAAACAGAGAGTAGGTTATAAAACATTGGAAATTATGAGGGAGGTGATGACTTAGTGGTATTATTGCTCAACTATTAATCTGGAAACCCAGAATAATGTTCTGGAGACCTGGGTTGGAATCCCACCACGGCAGATGGTGGAATTTGAATTCAATTTTGTTGACTGATGACCATGAAACCATTGTCAATTGTCAGAAAGATCCACCTGCTTCACTAATGCCCTTTAGAGAAGGAAACCTGCCATCCTTACCTGGTCTGGCTTACATGTGACTCCGGACCCACAGCAATGTGGTTGACTCTCAGCTGCCCTCTGAAATGGCCCAGCAAGCCACGCAGTTGTATCAATCGCTAGAAAGTCACAATGAAGAAATGAAACCGGACAGACCACCTGGCATCGACCTTGGAACCAGAGATAACACCAAAATTACAAACTGCCCTATTGACCATACAAAGTCTTCCTTACCAACATCTGGGGGCTAGTGCTGAAATTGGGAGAGCTATCTCACAGACTAGTTTGTGAAGGGTAGGTCATGCCTCACTAACCTTATTCAGTTCTTTGAGAAGGTGACAAAGCAGGTGGATGAGGGTAAAGTGGTTGATGCGGTGTATATGGATTTCAATAAAGGAGTTTGATTAGGTTCCACACAGTAGGCTATAGCACAAAATACTGAGTTTTGGGATTGAAAGTGATTTAGTGGTTTGGATCAGAAATTGGCGAGCTGAAAGAAAACAGAGGGTGGTGGTTGATGGGAAATGTTCATCCTGGAGTTCAGTTACTAGCGGTGTACTGCAAGGACCTGTTTTGGAGCCACTGCTGTTTGTCATTTTTATAAATAATCTGGATGTGGGACATAGATAAGATACAGAGCTGGGCTGAGAAGTGGCAAATGGAGCTTAATGCAGAAAAGTGTGAGGTAGTTCACTTTGGAAGAAGTAACAGGAATGCAGAGTACTGGGCTCATGGTAAAAGTTTTGGCAGTGTAGATTAACAGAGATCTCTATAACCAGGTGCATAAATCTCTGAAGGTTGCCGACAGGTTGATAAGGCTGTCAAAAAGGCATATGGTGTGTTGGTGTTTATTGGTAGGGGATTGGGTTTCGGAGCCATGAGGTCATCCTTCAGCTTTACAAGACACTGGTGCGGCCGCACCTGGAGTATTGTGTACAGTTCTGGTCACCGCATTATCGGAAGGATGCGGAAGGATCAAGAAGCTTTGGAAAGGGTTCAGAGGAGATTTCCTGGGCTGTTGCCTGGTATGGATGGTCAGTCTTACGAGGAAAGGCTGAGGGAACTGAGGCTGTTTTGGTTAGAGAGAAGGTTGAGAGGTGACTTAATTGAGATAATAAGATAATCAAAGGGTTAGATAGGGTGGACAGTGAAAGTCTTTTTCCTTGGATGGTGAAAGCTAACACGACGGGACATAACTTTAAATTGAGGGGTGATAGATTTAGGACAGAGATCAGGGGTAGTTTCTTTACTCAGAGTAGTAGGGGCGTGGAACAGCCTGCCTGCAACAGTAGTAGACTCACCGACGTTAAGAGCATTTAGGTGAGCATTGGACATATAGATGGATAATGATGGAATGGTGTAGGATAGATGGGCATCAGATTATTTTCACAGGTCGGTGCAACAGCGAGGGCCGAAGGGCCTGTACTGCGCTGGAATGTTCTATGCTTTATGTTCTGATGATTGTAAATGGCCAAATAAGAGATTGTCTGACAGATTGTAAATCACTCACTACTCAGTGACAATATGGATATTTCACAGATTCCCAAGAACTCCCTGACAGATAGGCAAACCGAACATTCCTGACTCACTATAACTCAGACCCCTAACAACATCCCTGCACCATGGACATGAGACAATGCAAAAAGGTTAGTACTGACTGAATATACAGTCTTCAGATTGCGAGACAGCAGTTCCTGGTGCCTCCTATAGGGGGAATGATACCCTCACCTTGACCTCCTTCCACCTATCCCACCTCCATCGCCCCTCCCCCTCGTCCCTCCTCCCTACCTTTTATCTCAGCCGGCTTGGCTCTCTCTCTCTTATTCCTGATGAAGGGCTTATGCTCGAAACGTCGAATTCTCTATTCCTGAGATGCTGCCTAACCTGCTGTGCTTTGACCAGCAACACATTTGCAGCAGGAATGATAGTTACCCAATAGGGAAACAGAGAATTACAGACTGACCCGACTATCCAGATGGTATTTCTAGATGTATCCAATAGAGGGCATGGCAAAGCACAAACATGGGAACCAAGGACGAAACAACTAACACAAACACTCAGGTGGCAATTCCACACTTCTCCAACAGGGGGACTGACAGCACACCAACAGGAGAATAGGGAGAATTTCATCCAGACACCCCAGAGCGAAAGGATTTGGAGATGCCGGAGGCGCCACAACCTTGAAATTAGATGGAATCCAAGCTCTGATCCTGCGCTCAGGATACAGCATTACAATTACCCGACATTGCCAAACAGGCAAGGCAACAAAACTACACCACGTACATGCACGCCAAGAACAAAAAACTGGTGAAACTTGGCATTCTCACCAGTAATAGCAAGGCCCGCCCTGGCACCACAGTAGACAATATTATCACTGTGGGGAAGTCAATTGCCAACTTATCAGACCACACCCTTCAACTGGAAGAGATTGAAGTCCTGAGTAGGGATCTCAGCTTCTGCCCCACCACCAAAATGGACCTGTTGGTTCTTGCAGCAGACACGGAGGAGTTCATCAGACGAATGACACTCCGGGAATTCTTTCAAGGTGCCAGTGATCCCAACGAGCCCATTGATGAACTGGAACAGTTATGGAGGATTTCAACATGCAGGTAGACTGGGAGAATCGGCAAAGGGACTTTGTGGAGTGCCCCCGAGATGGATTCTTAGAACAGCTGGTGCTGGAGCCGACCAGGGAGAAAGCAAATCTCGATCTGGTGTTGTGCAATGAACCGGATTTGATCAGGGACCTCGAAGTGAAGGAGCCATTGGGAAGTAGTGACCATAATACAATAAGCTTCAATCTGCAATTTGAAAGGAAGAGGGTAGAATTGGAAGTGACAATATTTCAGTTGAATAAAGGGAACTATGAAGCTATGAGGGAGGAGCTGGCCAAAGTTCAATGGTGCAATACCTTAGCAGGGATGACAGTGGAGGAACAATGGCGGATACTTCTGGGTATAATGCAGAAGATGCAGGATCAGTTCATTCCTAAAAGGAAGAAAGATCCTAAGAGGAGGCATGGGTGGCCGTGGCTGATGAGGGAGGTTAAGAAACATATAAAGTCAAAAGAGAAAAAGTATAACATAGCTAAGATGAGTGGGAAATTGGAGGACTGGGAAGCTTTTAAAGAACAACAGAGGATAACTAAGAAGGAAATACGCAGAGAAAAAATGAGGTACAAAGGTAAACTGGCCAAAAATATAAAGGGGGTTAAGTAAAAGGGGATAGGTATGTGAAAGGAAAAAAATGGTGAAGACTAAAATTGGGTCCTTGAAGATAGAAACAGGGGAATATATTACAGGGAACATGCAGGTACAGCAGGTAGTGAAGAAAGCTAATAGCATACTGGCCTTCATAACAAGAGGGATTGAGTATAGAAGCAAAGAGGTTCTTCTGCAGCTGTACAGGGCCCTGGTGAGACCACACCTGGGGTACTGTGTGCAGTTCTGGTCTCCAAATTTGAGGAAAGACATTCTGGCTATTGAGGGAGTGCAGCATTGGTTCACGAGGTCAATTCCCAGAATGGTGGGACTACCTTACGCTGAAAGA